>NC_137504.1:1520000-1537500 GCF_041902795.1 Electrophorus electricus
GATGGCGCTACAGCAGACCTCCTTCACAGCTGCTCCGTGGTCAGTTTTGCCACGCTATGTGTTGGTGCAGAGCAGGGGTAAAGGTCAAACCTGACTCTGGATCAGCGCTCTGGGAGGCGAGCGCCGCTTTTTCTTACTGATTTTTCTCTCCTTTCTGTTCCCACTGTGGTTGAATAGATTTGTGATGATATTGTTATTATTATTATTATTACTCTTTTGTAGGGGCCGTTGTTTTATATTGATGGGGAATGTTCGCCTGTCTTATTCCTCGTCCCTCGAGCTCTTGTGATTCGTATAAATCGATTCAAATTAAACTGATAAATAGAACCGCAGTTGCTCGTGTGTTTATTAACCCATGTGTACCAGTTGAATGCGAGTGCTTCATACCCCGTACGCACACTGATACCGTGTTTTAATATTGCCAGTGCAAAAGCATGCTGTGTTCGTGACAGAAATGAGGTGACATTCCTGTAATGGTCATATTTGATTGGGTTGTGGAGTACAGACAGTAGTTAACGTGCAGTAGTGAAGCAGGCAGCCAGCCGTTCTTAGAACGGGAGCGTGCTCAGGACTGTTGTGCGGAATGATGTAACGCCACACACCGTGTGAGGAGGCCCTGGCCTTGCTGAGCTGGCAGGTTGGGATGTACTGTGGCAGGCTCCACAGGCCGACCCTCGGGAGGTCAGAGGCCATGTAAACAAGGGCTCCACTAGTCTATCAGTGCTGGGTTCAAAGGGTGGGGGGTGGGGGGGGGGGGGGGAGTTTCTCTGAGCTCAGACCTGTTTCGTGTAAAGCGCCTGTCGCCGTTACCTGTTAGCAGGCCAAAAGCGCGCTGCAGGTGGACAAGTCTCGCCCTCGTGCAGCGCTTAAATGACTCCACGGATATGAAGCATGTTTAGTGGGCACGCGCAGATCAGACCCATCCTGTAGTGTAGAGGCTAGTGTTACGCATGCAGAAAAATGATTACATAAAGTTTTTCTTTAATAGCATATTTTCCCTCAGTAACACCGATCAGCATTATATTGCTTTTTATACTGAAAGTCTAAGGTAAGCCTATATGAGATATTTCAGCTTTTTTTTATATATATATATAGATCCTACTTTTAAATACGCACCCCCGCTGACATTTTGGACAATTTAGCCTTCATTTCCCCGGTACTCAGCATGTCACTGCACGCGGTGAAGGGAACTCAGTTCATTCACACATGTAATCGCGCGGTTATCGCGTTCAAGGACGAGCAAATAAAAGCGGTCCGGGTACTTTATCACCCTCGTGTCAGCCGCCGTAAACAAGTCCCGCGCCACATTCCTCCGTGCCGCGTGTGCCGCAATCACGTGAGGCTCGGTAACGCAGCGCGAGCTAGGCCACGCGGTGGCGCGGGCTCACGCACTGTGTGTGGAGTTGAACGTCTACCTAATGCATTTGATCTACTTTCGCTACATGTTTTGTTTACTTTAAAATAGGTCGTAATGTATCAAATATATGATTTTATTACTCCTTAACTAAATGAATCAATACACAAAAGGAATAAAATCTGTAGTCGTCCCACACACTGGTGACCACCTCCAGATGTTGTCCAGTAGACGCGCTAGTGCGAGTCCTGTTCCTTCCTCCTGTAGTTTACTGGAGCTCAGCAATACTGGTACTTACTACAGCATAGTATACAGCGTGTTGGTATGTTGAGGCATCACTAATCTTCAGAAATCACTTGTTTAGTGTTTTGTGATATATTTCCAATGTGAAATAAATATTAAACCAGGAAAGTGGGTTTTCTCAAATTAAGCTCTTAAAATGTGCTGTGGTTAATGCAACCCTGTTATCAATACTAGAAAACCGAATAAGTCAATTAAACCTTGTTTTAAATAATTGATCATCATTTAGTGAGGAACAGTACCGATCACATGACATTTCTGACATCAAGATTTTCATTATGAGTTAGTGTACTTTTTTTTCTATCACGAACTTAGTTCAAGATTATTTTTACTAAAATGTTAAAGTAACACAGGTGAAGGCAAGGTAACAGGGTTGAGTGGAGAATGTTCTGATTGTAATCTTCACAATTTTGCACAATGTAAATGTATAATAATTCCAGTAATAGGAATTTCATTCAGTATGTTTTACAAAATTCCTTTAGCATGTTTGTAATACGATCAAGAATGTTTCTCAGGTGTAAAACGCATTACATTTGTAACATACAGGAAAACGTTTCATATCATTTAACTGAGTAAAATGTGTATATATATATTAATGACCGGAACCATCCTCAACAAAGCAGCATCGCTTTGTTACCATACCATTACGAATGTGGTTACTATTGTTACCATTTAGTAACAACAGGTAATATGAATCAGTTCTGTTACACTATACTGCAATTAAAGATCCTCAAAGAAAATGATTAAAGAAGCAGCAGGTGTGAAACACCTCCAAGTCTTCCCGGAAGATTCTGTCTTTGGCTTTTTAACGTGTGCCCACGGTGGACAAACTAACCCTTACTGGTCTACACCAGACCTCCCGGTTCCAGTTCAAATCTACCATATGCTAAATCCATCATACTGAGTTTGAGCAAAATGGTCTAAATTCAATCTAAACCACATGCATCCTTTCTCTGAAAATATCATAAACGGCTGGTAGGTTAATGTAGTTATAAACCTTATTGACAACAAACGTTAATGTGTTTTTTTGTATGTAAGATGTTAGTAGATTTCTGTGCAAGTTATAGAATGTCAGTCACACCTGGTTTGAGCCCAAGGATGCTCATAAGGGTATGTGGTACCAGAGCAGCCAGGTCAAGGGTCAATGATGTAATCATATCACACGACCTGAGACCCTGTTCTGGACACTCAGCAGAAGAGAGAGGCAGAGCTGTCAACCAATCACCATTTGGTGGTGAACTGCATTCATCAAAAGGGGTTTCGGCTGGATAACCCTGGTAAGGAAGGCCAGTCTTCCCAGTTACCTAGGAGTGCTTGGGGAACGTCTGGAGGATCACGCCGTGAGAGGTGATTTCAGCTGCCACCTTCCACAGGACTTCAACCAAGTGTAGAGTCCACAAAAACAGTTAGTGAGCCTGAATCGAGCGTGTTGACATCCTTATTCTTCATCTGTGGATGAAGTCACCATGTAGTTACAAAGCTGCATGGCAACAGGGCAGCAGGAGGGGATGAGAGCGGATCAGAGATGTTGAAGTCACTGGACAGGGCTGGGGTTGTGTGGTCAACACACCTCTTCAGCAGCGAAGGGAAAACGGGTACGGTGCCCTCAGACTAGCACACTGGAACTGTGGTCCCTATATTTAAAAAAGGGGATCGCTGATAAGATCTAAGTATATCTCAGTCCTTACTGCGTCTGAGGCGTTCACTGGATGCTGGGCTGTGCCAAGGGTCTCCTTTGTGTACAGGATAATAAGAGTTCTAGAGGGTTCATGTCTGTTATTTGCAGAGGATGAAATCCTCTTAGCACCTACTGAGGTTGACCTTTGACACTCATGTGGGCACTGGAGTGAAAATCAGCATCGCCAAAATCTGAGGTCATGGTACCTCATGGTATGGAAAAGAGTTGAATGTTCCTTTCAGGTGACAGAATAAAACATGGCTTTTGCAGAGGAGTTTAAATAGCTCAAGATGTTGTTCATCAGAGATGGAGAAAAGTACCATTAGATTGACTGACCGATCAGATCCACAGCAACGTTTTTGCGATGTCTGAATCTGTGGTGGAGAAGCAGAACCTTAGCCCTAGGATGACGCTTTCATCCTCACCTGTGGTCAGGAAATATGGTTAGTGACCAAAAGAATACGATCGCAAACCCAAGCAGCAGAAATGAGGTTCCTCTGCAGGGTGGCTGGAGTTTCACTCCATGTTAGGGTGTGGAGCTCTGCGGTCCGCGAAGGCCCTTGCCACTCCGGACTGAGAAGAGCCAATCAGGGGGTATCTCGTACTACCTGAGAGGACCAGAGGCCCAGGGGCAGAACAGGGCCAGGTGGAGGGCTAATATCTCCCAGCTAGCATGGGAGTGTCTGGGTGCCCCACAGGAGGAGCTGAAGCATGTCGCAAAAAATAGAAATGTCTGGGTTTGTAATCTCAGCCTGCTACCACCTCAACCATCAACAGGAAAATCAGAAATACGATGACAATGTATTTGTAAACCATAATATCATCTGAAAAAAATGGAGACCGCTAAAGCCTGTTACTACTGTGCCACTCTGTTACTCAGTAGCTAGAAACATGGCTGAACAACCAGGCTAATATCAGCTGGTAATGAGTAAAGGTAGAAAGTGAGGGGAACTGCCTTCCTCCTGGTCGCGCTGCTGGGAGGTGAGGAAACGTCCTGCTTGTCATGTGACTTGTTACATTTCCTCTGCCTTTCTCAGGGCTGATGAGTTTCAGTAACAAGTTTGCACACAAGTTGTGGGAGAAAACTTAATGGGATAATTATTATTACTCAAATTAGAATAACAATGCAATTAGTCTCTTCATCCTTAAATTGTATATATCAGTCAAGCCGCACAAAAATTGGACATAACCCTTTATTTGTAATATTATTTTTGACCTGAAAGATGATTGCCAACAAGGTGAGGTGAGAGAAAGCCATTTTTAGAGTAATTGGCAATTTGAAAAATATTTTAGACACTTTATTGCTAATCTTATGTGCATTTTCTAATAAGACAGTTACAATTTATATTGCAGTTATTTTTTATAGTTCAAGTTCTTTTTTATAGCTCAAATTCTTTGAAAATGTGTGATGGGCCAAAAAAAAAAAAAGATTTATTCTATTGGGGGAATGAATATGTTAATTTTTACATTAGTGTGTTGGTACTGGATTTTAGTGCACACATGCACACACGCTGTTCATATGTCTGTCTGGCTGACATCCGCTGTTAGTATTCAGCCAGACTCGTATTTAGTGGAGCGGAGAGAGGGATCTTTCTTTTTTTGTCATTTTCCAGAAGGCCTGGTTTGGGTGAGTGACCTCCTCTCCACGGCGAGCTGATCAATAGCACTCCCAGCTTATCTCTCTGTTCCCTTTACTGTTTGACTAAAGCCACTCTGACCACATAAAGGGACGCTGAACCAGACGAGCGCGATCAGCAGACTGTCCCGACGCCCGCCTGGATACTGGACGCACCTGCGCTGAATAACGCGCTCTCATAGACTTTACTGCAGTGTGACAAGTGTCGAACATTTTTGAATGAAATGGGATATCACATGGTTTATTTACAAATCGACAATGTTGTTTTTATTATTATTTTGTGAGCACAAAACTTTCGCAGAGACCAGCAGGCTTGGTGGAAGCCATCTTTGAAATGGGGATCAGTGGTGAGTTTGAAGTTTCATTTAAAACATGCAGCATAATTCAATCTATAGCAATTACTAAGTCACCTCTCTAAAGAAAGAAGATCAAACCACACACAGATATTTGCAGATACACCAAGAATCATTCAAAGCACATACATATTTTGATATAAACATGTATATATGTAGGTATTGTAACATTTTTGCGTTATCATACGTTTTATGTAACATTACAAGGAAACGTAGATGCAGGCGTTGGTTTCAGGGGGATTCCAGAGACTTCTGCAATGTTGTAGTCTTTCTGGAGAAATATATTCCAGCAGGAGTAAAGATACCCGAGGTGGGTTGTTTCAGGACACCCCCGCCCCCCCGAGTCCTCCTGACACCAGATTGCCATCTGGGAGGTTCGGGGGGAGGGAGCGTGTCAGGTGTGCTCACTGACGCGTTATCACCTGCTCACTGTCCATGTTGGTTCAGCTGGCCATCGAGCTGAACAAACCTGAGAGGCCAATTCTGCTTCTAAATGGAGTTACAGTGGAACTGTTGTGTGTGCCAATGGAAGAGTAGAAAAAGGAAAAGGGCTGCTAAAAAACTGCTCTGAAACATACTATTACATTAAAATGTTTGGCCTCTTTTTAAGATGCTTTTCATAGGTGCCTGTCTTCATTCCTTCTGCTAAACTCTCTGCCTGCGTGTTGGTCCTCTTCTCCAGCGGATCACCTGTCTGTCTCCAGGCCGTGGTTGTCTCCCTGCCTTCCGCAGCTCTGGAGTGTGACAATGGTGTTTGTGTTGTATGTAATCAAACGCCATTCTCACACTAAACACCTACGGCGGGGCCGAGCAACACCAAGGACTCGCTGCCTTCCAGCTGGCCGTTAGAGGGACAGGAAGTGAAAGACCCGTGGAGACCAGGCTTCTGTGAGCTGTGTGTGTGTGGAAGTGTGAGTGTGTGTGAGATTTTTCATGGGGGAAAGCAGGAATGATAATCATAATGATTGTGTGTGTGTGTGTGTGTGTGTGTATGTCATGACATTTTGCTTTTAACTTATGATTTTCAATGTCCGCTCTGTATTTGCACTTCTTCACTGACCCATATTTACATTAACAGATGGCTCTGATTGGTTGGCCAATAGCACAGCAGTTTATCTAGAGGGATGAAAATAGCTCAGTAATCCTGGATGTAGGTATGAAGTGTATGTACACACACACACGGCTACTGACACGTATCTGTGTTTCAGAACTGGTGCAGATGGGCCTGAATCTAGAGTGGTCTGCCTTGTTCTCATTCTGTTTGACATACTTCGTATGCATGTATGCGTCTACAGATCAAACAGGTCCAGTGAAATGTTACTACATTCAATTAAAAAAAAAACAGGACAAATAAACAAGATCCTAACAAAGGTTTAATGTACAAGAATCGTTCACATTTATACACCAAAAAATAAACACATCCGTTTCTAGCAAAGCAACTTTTCTGAACCGATCAGAGATGTTCCACGCTGCAATCGGACTCTCGCCCACTTTAGCATGGCACGTGGTCCACCTGCAACTTGAACTCCAGAAAAACAGACTCCGCTTCACTGGGAGCAACTAGACCCTTCAGTCTCCTCTCTAATGTAATATGGTGTGTCCCACAGCAAGGACCATAGCAATAAACCGAACTGGATGAGACGCAGGGTTTGGTTTAAGGGCGATGAGCGCGGGGACGTACGAGGTAGATCATCACGGAGGGTAAACTGTGCAGGTGGAAACCCCATTACCTCCTTCCCCTTGTTAAATGCCACAGCTAATCACCGCATGTCACATGGAAAATAGCTACAACACGGCCACGCATCAGACTGCTCCTGATTGATTGCGGAAACATAGCAGAGGGGACAGTCTTCACATTCCTCCTGAGACAGGCTGACAGCTGAGGTTGAATCTCAATGCCATCCCAACTCTCCTCTCTCTCAGGTGAAAGTGCTCCAGCACAGAATATCAGAAAATGAAAAGACAAAAAAACTAGAAAGGATATGTAAAATAAAATTAGTTGTAACTAAGTATTTATTAGAAAAATATGTACACCTTCATATTAAATAATTGTAAACTAAATGATGAATGTTCGCACTCAAACATCTTCAAAATCTTGTTCATTCTTCAGAATACTGAACCTCAGGGTCGGCCTCAGTAGGTACTGGATATAACGCTATAACGTCCCGTTCTGGTGGACGTTTGGTGCTGTGTGCAGGTGTTGCCTGCATCAACATCGTGACAAGCGAGCCGATAGAAACCTGGGGTGTAGCTTTTTTTTGCTTTTCTTTTTAAAGAAAGAAAAAAATACCAGCTGATTCTGTGCAAGTCAGAGGTCAAACCAAACAATACAATAACACACAGGTGTCTGAACTGACACAATGGAGTGAACCAACTTCCTAAAGTGCAAAATTTATACATATCAAAATTGCACTGTGTGATGTGGCATGGAGGGGTTAGGTTCCCCTTGTAGAGGGAAGACTATAACGCTTCCTCCTCAACGCGCTCTCTGGTCTGGTACAAGTTTTAGAAAATTACTCTGTGACAATGTTTACTGTAAATAGCATATAGAAAGCAGAATTAAACTCTTGGACAAATATTGTTAAATTCTCTACAAAACCCAAAATGCCCAGCAAAATATACCCATTCGATGCTCTGCAAGTGAAAATTAACAGATAACAAGCTAAACTTTCATGTTTTTGAATAAAACCATCACTGTTTAGGAAAGTCACACACTTCACATTACACCTGCACATCCACGAGCCTCCTGTGTCATCTGTCATAATGTCATTAGCCAATCAGAAAGCCCCTGATGCTACTCCACAGCATTATGAAGGAACTACCCCACCCACTGCGAATGTCCGACGTTCAGGGCTTCTGTCCAATCAGGATTTGCCCTTGAGAATTGAGCCGAAGGGCTGTTTCTTGGGCCCGGGCTGTGGTTTGACCTTGCTGGGCGGGGCCACTGTTCGTTTGGGTTTGGGTTGCAGGGAGCTGAGACCCAGAAGCTCACAGAACCTGTTGCACTGGTGCAAGGCCTGGAACTGGTCGATGAAGGATGTAGAACAGTTGCCTTTGAAGCCCTTATAGCTGAAAAACAGATTTTTATAAGTAAATATTACTGAGCTTCCAAATCTCTAATTGTATGTCAGTTATTTATCAATAGTTAGTAGTTGTATTAACCCACCCTTTCTTACAGGTGGCAATACCAACATCTGTGAGTTTCATACCAACACCTGGGCAGAAATGAGAATAATAATTAAGATTATAAACATAAAAAAATAATAATAATTCCAATGTTTATATAAACACTGTGGAGAGTGCATGAGTAGGGAGTCTTGATAATTATATATAATTATACCATACACTTTAAATAACTCCTCAACCAAAGTGCCATATAGTGCCATATAGTTCCATATAGTGCCATATAGTGTGCAAACCAGCCTGCAGTATTGTGCAGGTGCAACAGTGCTGGCAGATGAAATGAAGTTGGAATGAAGGGTTCACCTTGCATGTCAGTGACCAGCAGGTTGCCTTCAGTCTGCTCGTACACCCAGTGCTGGAAGGTGCAGCATTTCTGTCCCGACTCCGAGTCCCTGCGCGTCAGGTTGATCTCTTTGCCATCCTTCACCGAGTACTTCACAAAGTCCCCAATCAGCTCCTCCTCCAGCGTGGCGTACGGGACCATGCTAGATGGACGGTGCACCAGGAAGATGGGGATGATTCTGAAGAGGAACCACAGCAGGGTTTATGTCCCTCCTGGCTATCCATACAGGGCACAAGCACGTAAAAGGTCAATAAGATTCTAAACAAACCAAATCATATTCATGCCACTTAATCAACTACACCAGCGAAATATGTAGCTATTTAAAACCGGAATAGTCCAAGCCTGAATCTCAGTTGGTTTCTGAATCTTTGTACTCACTCTGGGACCTCGCCGAACGCCTCGGCAGATTTGGCTATGTCTGTGTAAGCCTTGATATATTCCCTGGCAGTGTTCTGCACAAAACACTCCTGAAGGAACATACCACAATGATAATTAGTTCCGAGTGGTTCTCCAGCTGGTATGTAATTCAGCTTCAGATGGTAAGATCAATATTCAATAAACACTTTCACATTTAGAGCATTTGACAGACAGCTCCTTATCCAGAATGACTTACGTTACTTGGAAGCCTGGGACTTCATACTTGTAACTACATGCTACATACGGGAACATGTATGTAAATGTGTTCTATGCCACTCAAATCTACAACCTTGGTGTTGCTAGCTCATTGCTCCATCAAGTGAATATCAAACCATATTACAAAATACTGTATCACAAATCCTACAGTCTGGAGTGGTCCAGTTTCCTTTGCCTAAAGAGCATAATTCTCAGAGCAGAGAGTTTGTTTATCTGTTTGTCAGTATAAAGAGTACAGTTTAATTTTTCTTAAAAAAAACATTCTCCAGATCAGAGAGGAGTTGATAAACTGTTCACACCTCCACAGCCAGGTCATAATTCCTCTGGGTGAGTTCCTCGTTGTTCTTGGTGCCATAGCTGATGGAGTTGTGGACCTTTAGCACGCAGGGATGCCCCGGGCTGAATCCGGACACCACGCCGGCCCTTAGGGTGGCTCGGAAGGCTCTGCGATGCATGCCCTCACCAAAGTGGGTCTTCTCAGTCACTATGCTGGCGGGTTGGTCCTCCCCGAAGTACTGATCAGTCAGGATACTGTCCTTAAACAGCAGAGGAGAACAGTGCACAGCCTCTTCCTCACCGTCCACCTCTCTACATTCAGCTTGTAGGAGAGAGAGAGAGAGAGAGAGAGAGAGAGAGAGAGAGAGAGAGAGAGAGAGAGAGATGGGGGCAGTTTAATTCTAATTCTGTGCAACTTCAGTACAAAATCACAAACAATAATACAGAAGGAAAGAAACTATCAATGGGCATATTAGAGCCGAAGATCATCAAAAAATGTACGCTGAGATTATGCTTTTATTTCAAAGAAGTGAAAAGTTATTTTGCATCGATCTTGGGGTGTGTTAGCCACAGTTTAGGGAGTTGAGGCATGGGCTTACCTACTGTATCATGGCTGGGAATGACGAACTCCATGAGAACTGAGAAGAAACACACAAGCGAAGGGTTAAGCTAAGACAAGGCCACTCACTGTTTCCACCGACACCTGACAGCCCCTAGCCTCTGATCTGAGATCAGGTGGTTTTTCTTATCCAATGAAGGTTAAGGATGACTGACCCCAATCAGAAATCAGAAATTCTAATAATCAACCAGTAGAATTACAGAGTAAGTGTGCTAGACAAAGCTCTGTTTAAGGACCTTATGTCCTGCCCTGATTTTGTAACATTCAATAACATGGCAATAATTAATTAATTCTGCCGGATTGAGCTAATTAAGATGATTTAGCTAATTAAGGTGATAAACCCTTTGCAGGATTTAGATTTGTTAATGTTCTGAACCTGGAGTGTCCACTCTGTGTGGGGATGTGGAGCTGAACTGAGAGCAGAAGGGTTGACTCTCAGTGCTGGACGCATGCGGTCCCAGAGTAAGATCAGGGATTATCACATTTGTCACATTATCCCATTCAAAATTCCTAAGAACTTCCGAGACAAGCAGCGATGGTGCAGCAGTTGTAGAGGTGGAAGAGGGGAAGTTAAACTCGGGTCTTACCCTCCGAGGTGAGGTGGTACTCGCAGGTGCACACGGAACCCAGGAGGCTGGACAGAGCACAGCGGTACCTGCCCAGATCCTTACTGCACGCCCTCTCAATGGACAGAGTCACACGGCTGTCATCTCCCTCTCTACAGGGATGGAGAGACAGAGAGAAATGAATGAGAAATAGACATATAATCAGTTCATTAAATACCTATAAAAATACATAATCAGATATTTATTTAGAAGCTACGCTGACCCCTGGTAGAGCGCCATTGAGCATGAGTAACGTCACATGTCTTGTTCTCTGTAATCATTCCAAGTTTCCAATGAACTTTCCTCTGTATGGCCCTTAATAGCTGGAGGTTTCTTGCACAGCTGATAGAGTCCACCTCTAATAAGGTATCTAATAAGGCCATGTCTGAGGCCATCTCTAATAATGTGTCTAACAAGGACATTTCTGAACTCAACAAGTTGGCTTATCACCTGACATTACATACAAACACAAGAACTTACAAGTGCTTTTTGTAAAAACATAAAAAGCCAAGAGGCTCCTAATCTTGAGGGCGCTTTGACACATTGTAGCTGTGCTAAGATGTTGGTGAATCATTCTGTTATATAAAACATGAGCACGGCAGCACCTCTGAATCACCACGGATGCTTAGTCAGACTCCTGCCAAAAACGCAACAACTACAACAACATAAAACAACATAAAACATCAAATACTGCCACCAAGTGGTTAAAAAAGTTTTCTCCTGGTATGGCTTGAAAAAGCACTCTACAGAAATAATGTTAGACACCTTCACACATCCCCATCAGGAATAGCAGAGACACATCAACAGCTATCTCTCTGGCTCTGAGTTCTCTAAGAACGTGAGGAACATGTACATTGATCATCATGTTTGCAGTGATTCCAGATCAGAGCGTCGGTTTCTTCAGCGCGGCAGAGGAGGTGCAGCTGTGTCCTGCCACTGTGCCTGAGAGTGTACAGCGTACACACTCTATGTATAACTGGCAGTGAGCATCTCAGAGAGGGCAACTGGAAGAAAACCCCCTGACATGGGAGCAGACGCACTACCAGACTGATAAACATATAATATGACTATATCATAGATGACTTATAAACATATGTAATATCACTATCAGAGTGATCGGATGTTCTCACCTCCTCTTCTCCTCAGACAGCATGACTCCTTCCTTGGTCCATGTGATGGAGGCGTCTGATGAGACCGGGCTGAACTGACACCAAAGAGAGATGCTCTGGGCGTCGCCCAACACCGGTGCCACTTGGATCTCTGCCAGCACACGGGGTTCTGCAACGACAGGACCCAACCAATCACGCAATACTCAGTTATTCCTCATCTGGAACAAAACACTGAGGAAAATATTCAATAACAACTCTACCCCGTACTGAGATTCATATAAGATTCATATATGCGTCTTTCAGTGGGACCAGTGAAGCTATGTGGCTTTCCGGTACCTTCTTTAGGCGTCTGAATCTTCTGTCTGACGACGTCACCGTGGGCCCTCCCAGATCCTTCCTCGTTCTCCTTCCTCTGCCGGAAGATCGTAGGCAGCTGCGGCCTCGTTCTGACTGAGATGCGTCTCCGTTTGATGATGTCATCATCCTGAGCCTGGGGCGTGCGGGTGCTGAGTGGTTCTGGGCCGGCTGCACTCCTTCCCACCACGGCGACGTCAGGTCCAATCGCCGGGGTCTCGACGGCCGCACTCACCGTGGGAGTCGGTGGCAACGGCGGGGTTGCCTTCTCTCGAGCGCGGCCTGCTTTTGGCGGGAGGGGTGTGGCCTCGCCTCCCTGGGGCTTCCCCGCCTCGGGCCTCACAGTACTTTCCACAGCCACCGGGGCGGCGCTCTCAGCCTTATCGTGCTTCTTCTTCTTCTTCTTCTTCCCCTGACACTCGGGGGTCATTTTCTCTTCCTTTATGGCGATCGTCTCTATGACAGTGATGGTGCTGACCGGGCTGCCTTGGGCTGCGAGCGGCTCTGCTCGCGTGCTCTTCTGTGTCGCGGCCTGAGGCTGGAGCTGCTGATTGGCTTTCCTTTGCCGGTGTTTGGAGCGCGTTTTGCCCTCGGACGACGTCTTGGAGGTCTTGTGAGGCATCTTGGCTTTGTGAGCTTTCTCGGAGCAGGGCTTCACTTCACAGGGGGCTCGATTCCCAGACTGTTCTGCTCCTCGGTTGTCGGGGTCCTTCGTAAAGTTCACAGTGCTGTCCAGGTCTAGAGTGACGTAGGCTATGCGCTTTTCTTCAGAGACCAGAAATCTCTTGCCCGTGAGTAAGATCAGCCTCGAGAGTTCCGCGCTGATGTCGTCGGCTTCCTTCCCGATCTCCTTGTCTTGAGAGGAAGACTCTTCCGAGGATGAGGAGCACCTGTGCTCACAGCACGTCCCGGACGACTCTCCTCTGCGTGCTGGCTGGCTCTGGTGAGCTGTGTTCTTCTCGGGAGCTCCTGACAGCGTTGGAGCTAAAAGTGTCTGTAGGCTGGCGTGCGTCTCTTTCAGCGGAGGACTGAGGAACGTGGCTCCAATGCTGACCGGTACAAGCGGCATAATAAAGGACGTCTCGCTAGCTCTCCCCGGCCCCTGGGGTGACCCCGGGTCCTGTGTGTTAACACACTCGGTTTGAGTCCCAGTGTGTGATGTGCAGTGGTAGTTCCTCTCTGCGACGCGCGTGTGTGTCGGGTGCTCAGTTTCCGAGTCAGGGAGTGTATGCGTGTGTGTCAGGTGTTCTGTTTCCAACTCAAGGTGTGTGCGTGTGTGTGTGTGTAGCTGGGGACTGCATCTGAGATTCTGCTCCTCTTCCCACCCAGGCTTGGAATTCCTGTCGCTGGGGTAAGCTGAGACTCTTAAGGGCCCATAACTCCCTTCACCATCCTCCTGGACGCCTGAAAGGAACTGGGACGTTCTGTCTTCTCGCACTTCCCAGAGTGCATCACTCTCCAGCTAAAGGGAAAAACATTCAGAGAAGGTCAGAGAAACACTGAAAGATTAAAGAGCACGCATAAATGGCAAAATCATAAAAGTCTTTTTTTAATAAAACGGCTTGTCTCGGATCAGCTGAGCTAAATCGGTTCTGCCCGTGTGTCACTTGGTCCGCCCCGTACGCGTCCCAGATGCTCACCTTCTCCTCTGTGTGTGTTTTCCGTCATTTATGTACGTACCTTCGAGTACCGGGCCCTTGTGCCTGATCCAAACACTGGCCCGCGTCCCTGCTGGCCTCAGAGAGGCACATGCAGCAGGAGAAGGAGTTCTTTACTATTATAAGCTCCAGAGGGCATCGTGACCCGGCGTGGCCCGGCGGGAGCCAATAGCGGGTCTCCTGCCGGCGCCGAGCTCAGAGCGATTGGTGAGGCCACCGTGTTTGGACACTGGGAAGTAGTTTGTTGGGGTCGTGTTTCAGCCAACAGCTGTGCTGTATTATTCACCCTCGCCCAACACCTGCTGCTTCCTCCTCTCTGGCTGGATGCCATTATCATGCAGCCCTCTCTAACGTTGGGCTATTTCTGTTTATCTGTGCCCAGCCCACTGCCGTGTTTCTCAGCCTTCTGTTTCCTCGCCCATCACTGTCAGTCTTGATTTGCAAATGTCAGTGAGAGAGACAGAAACCAGGATAGTTGGGGTGTGTGTGTGTGTGTGTGTGCGTGTGTGCAATGCAAGCATGAATGCATGAAATGTTTGTCTCTGTGTGCATTGGTGCATGGGTGTGTGTGTGTGTGTGTGTGTGTGTGTGTGTGTCTGCGTGTTTGCCTGCAAGCATACAATGTGCATGAGTGCGATAAATGGATAGAAAAATGAGATCCCGTGTGTGAGTCTGTAAGTGTGAATTCTAGAAACATTTAATACTGCAACAAACAGGAGGCAGGGAAGAGAGAACAAATGAACAGCGAGAAGGTGAGCAACAGAAAGGTGTATAGACAGATAGATTATCTATCTATCTATCTATCTATCTATCTATCTATCTATCTATCTGTCTGTCTGTCTGTCTGTCTGTCTGTCTGTCTGTCTGTCTATCTATCTATCTATCTATCTATCTATCTATCTATCTATCTATCTATCTGTCTGACTATCTATCTATCTGTCTGTCTGTCTGTCTGTCTGTCTATCTATCTATCTATCTGTCTGTCTGTCTGTCTGTCTGTCTGACTGTCTATCTATCTGTCTGTCTGTCTGTCTGTCTGTCTGTCATGTTTATGTCTCCATGCCTGCATGGCTGAGGTCTTATAGTGAATTATGAGGGCTGGTATTAAAGTGTCATGCATGATTGAGGTCTGTGTGAGTGTGATAATAGGAAAAGTGACCTTCTGTAAGTTCTGCTATGACTATGGAGCAGATAAGAAAGCAAAAAACTGAGGAAAATTGAGTCAATTTTACACTATTTAGCTACAAATGTACCGTAGCGCTGCCACGTTATCAGGCAAAAAAACATCAGAAAGTATCTGACATTAGAATCAGTCCACTCCATATAGATCACCTTATCTTAAAACATAGAATAACACATAGCTTAGCCCAACACTTTAGCCTATATTAATCTACCACATAGCCCACCTTAGCCTGACACACAGTCTACCTGAGTCACCCAGACAGCCCACCTGAGTTCCACACTGGTTTGTTAGTCCTCCTGTTGTGTAGTCATCCATGCCAATCTGGCTCACAACCTCAACTTCCATCTTCCCCTCATTCAGAGCGTCTGCAGGTTCCTCTGGTGAATGCTGACTCTCGGCTGTGTGTGACTGAGCATGGAGACTGTCATCGACGTCCTTATCTCCTCTCTGACCGAGCCCCTTCGAGTTATCTCCCTGGGACAGACTCCCGTCCCCGACTCCTGGCCCACTGTTGGAGGGTCTGCGTGGTCTCTCCCTCCCCACCTCGTCTCTGTCCTGGGAGACCATGCTGCACCGTGGCTGGCCTTCATCAGGACAAGAGCTGCTCATCTTGGAAGAATCTTCCAGAGGGAAGGTCACGGATGGGAACCAGTCGGAGAGAGCGCTGGCCCAGCTGTCTGAGGATGACCAGCTCTTTGCTGGCGGCACTTCCGGGTCACTGGCCCACTGGCTAAACGCAGCTCCTGTCCCTGCATGGAACGGTATGGTGCAGGTTCTCTTGAGACAGGAGCCTGCAGATTGTCGTGATTCCAAAACAGAACCCTCATCCTCCTCACGTGCAAAGAACTGGCAGGCATCCAACCAGAGCTCATCACCAGGGAGCTCACTGCTGTAAGTTGCCTCTCTCACCTCTGAACGATGCCCCTCCTTCCCTGCGGAGATGCAGTCCACATCCCAGACAGCTGCAGGTGTGCGGTAGGGGTCTGCTGGTAGCAAGACTCTCTCGTCTCCCCCACTAACTGCAGGGCTTTCATATGACATGTACAGGAATGCAGGGACGAGGAGAGGGCAGCTGGAGGTTTCTTCACTCTTGCGCACCGCTGGGTCACATCCGCGGAAAGCTGATGACTCGGAGTGGCAGATTGTCCGCGTGGAGGGCTGCGAGACTGTGTCGGAGTCTGGCAAGGGACCTTCTGACTCACACATCTCTGATTCCACCATGTCACACTTCAATTCCGCTACAAGACCCAGTCGAGGCCGGGCCAAGACACTCTCCGAAAAATTAACGGCCGTGTCGGACGAGGTGTCCTGTGGCGAGCTTTTCAAATCTGGAATTGTGTGATCTGAGATGAGGGTGCACTCATCACCGCACACTAGTGTGTCGGTCGTACTGACGTCTGCTGGAGGAGCTGGACGCGTTAGCACCAGTGTGTCACTTACTACCTCAGCCTCTATCCCCTCAACAGCAAGCCCACCCAGAGGTCCCAGAGTCGCTGAAGCTCTGGGCAGCACATCCACGTCATCCAGGCTAGAACTGCCCCCAGTCAGGTCTCGTCTTATGACATGACATGGTTCAAGGTCAGAGTTCAGAACAGCCTCCCACGTCACATTATTTATGCTAGCGGCTCTCCCGCACTGTCTATTAGGACATAGTCAGTGTCTGGGGTAGCTGGGACTAAAATGCTGCTTATTTTAGAATCAGTGGTGTACGCGATCTCTTCAACGACACAACAGATGTCAGAGTCAGTGTTGGCACCAGTCACAGGGCCGCGTTCAGAGTCTGTCACCCCTACGATGTGTTTTTCATCGGAGCTACAGACAGTCTCACCTCTCATATCTCTTATCAATGAAACAGTCTCACTCTTTTCTGGCTTCTGCATTTCACAAGGCGTGTCTCTTGTAACATTGCTCACTATTGGTTCAGTGCTCCACACACTCTCATCTGCCACATCAGTTACTCCAGGAACAGTACAAGAAGTGATCTCCCCAGTAACACTACTCAGCACAAGCTCACTGAGTGTGCTGTGTGCACGAGCACCTACCCCAGGGTTAGTGCTACAAATCCCCTCCTCTGTGATGTCACTTATCTCAGAGCGAAACTGTGAGACAGTGAGACTTGTTTCTGGGTCAGCATGGCCTGCAGGCTCCTGTGTGATATCAGCTTCGTGTTCAGTCCCCGTCGTTACGTCCTGAAGGGACTGCCCGGTGGACTCTCC
>NC_137504.1:1547500-1640000 GCF_041902795.1 Electrophorus electricus
GTTAGTCTACAGTAGCATTCAGTTCAAACCCGCCAAGTTGTTTATTTACATGTGACATCACAAGTGTAGCAGAAGACTTCAGCGTCCCCATCATCCAGGGACTCTACTCCTCTCTGTGATTAATCAGGATCCTTGGTTTTACTCTGTAGGTCCAGTAGATCTCCAGTCCAGGAGACAGAGAGAGAACAACTACGACACTTTTCTAAGTCATTTTGGATAAGAGAATCTGCCATTAACCTAAACGTACAGATTATCATCTAGCTGCTGTACAGAAGGTTTTCATCTCCTCTCTAAACTCTATACTGTTCATTTCAGGGACTCTGGATTTGAGGTGTTTGTTTAACTTATATACTCACAAAGTTGAGGTCGGTATAATGCATTGAGGTTTCCTGTTTGCCATTGAACAATAAAATTAGAACCGGGTGAACCAGATAGCAGGCGAAGCTGATGTTCGACAGAGGAGTCCACACCTTCATAGACAAAAATGTATTCACAAAACCTGCACACACACACACACACACACACACACACACACACACACACACACACACACACACACACACACACACACACACACACACACACACAGAGATTCCTCATTCCCCATTTCTCATTCTTACTAAACCACCACTATACACACACCTCAACCGCTGCACACACAGACTTCTTTGCTAAACATGCTTACATATTAACTATTTATATCTTGTTAATCTCTTAATGGCTTGTTAGTTGCCATTAATACTGTTATTGCTGTTTTATAATAATTATTATAATTATTATTGGTGGTGGTATTTTTATTATTGTTTTTGCAGCTACTAATTGTTTTTTGACTATATTAAAGTATATACATTTTCTAAAACTAAACTGCCAGTGTTTTGGTAATGTTGTACATCACACAGTCATGTCAAAGCCATCTGAGCTGAACCACAAGAAAATTAAAACACTGGCTTTCTTCAGTAGTAAAGACCTACAAACACCTACAGTGGAAGGGACAGAGACAGGCAGAGATACTCTCTCTCTCTCTCTGTCTCTCTCCCTCTCTCTCTGTCTCTCTCTCTCTCCCTCTCTCTCTGTCTCTCTCTCTCCCCCCCTCTCTCTCTCTGTCTCCCTCTCTCTCCCTCTCTCTGTCTCTCTCTCTCTCTCCCTCTCTCTGTCTCTCTCTCTCCCTCCCTCTCTCTCTCTCTCCCTCTCTTTGTCTCTCTCTCCCTCTCTCTCTCTCTCTCTCTCTCTCTCTCTCTCTCTCCCTCCCTCCCTCTCTCTCTCTCTCTCCCTCTCTCTCCCCCTCTCTTTCTCTTTCTGTACCACCGTAGCCTTCTTCACAGGCCAGAATGATCCAGACCAAAGCGAGAGCCCACACTGAGCGATGCAAGCCCTGATACACAGCACGGGCCAGAGACACGTGGGGTGGGACATCCTTCAGAGCGTAGGCCAACCCCACCAGCAGGGCCATGGCAGACAGTGAGCTGAGCCAACCAGCAGCAGCCTGCCACTGAAAAGCAGAAACAGGGCAGTGAGGGAATTTTGAGGCCAACATGATGCATGTAAAAGTGTCTGTAATGTGGCTGTTTAAAGATTACTCAGGTAACCTGTGTGCCTCATGCTGTCTTTACAGCAGGGCCGCATGTAAGCGTCAGCGCACTGATTCTAAAGGCTACAGAAGGATTCAAATATCATTACCCACTCACTTATCTCTAAACCACAGGAACGGACGCACACCGTTTTCTCTATACAACAGTGCTCAAAGTGCACATACAAATATAAAATACAAAAATAATGTTATGGGTCATTATCATTTTCAAGCATTTCTAATGACCTTTGTGGGGGGTTTCTTTCATTCAGGATATTGCATCTATG
This sequence comes from Electrophorus electricus, assembly GCF_041902795.1. NCBI lineage: Eukaryota > Metazoa > Chordata > Actinopteri > Gymnotiformes > Gymnotidae > Electrophorus > Electrophorus electricus. Next base: position 1,549,355 of record NC_137504.1, read on the forward strand.
TACAGGGCATTCCATGCCGTATATACAAAGGTACATAGATCACAGCAACAAACGCAAAAGTGAATCGCATTCATAAACAGGAACAATTCTCATTTCTGTTTTCTAAATAAGAACATTTCTCTTGTTGGATCATCAGGTAGATGTTAATGATGTTAAAAGTCTGAGCATTACCCTGTGTTTCAGAACGCCTTCTGTTTTTGTTGTCATGTAAAGTCCTGCTAGCATGCCAAGCAGGTATGGACCATATCTGGTGTACGGCTTGTTGTAGTAATACTGAAAGTAGTTCTCATGTGTCCTGAGGAGAAGAAACAAACAGACAGACAGACAGACAGCCAGGTGGACAGACAGATACAGAGACAATGACATTCAGTAAATCAGTTAAATCAACCTGGACACTGATGGACAGAGAGACTCGGGTATCTGCCGATTCTGTGGAAAAAACTTCCATATTCTTTGGTTTGACTTAATAGCAAAGAACTTTCTCAGAAATGCACGTGGAAAGGATTGTACGGACCCTGATGAAAACCACAACACGATTTGTCCCTTTCTTAACTAGGGAATCCTGACTCAGGACCTAGTAGCTACTGAATCAAGATCTGGGAGGTTCACACTAACCTTGCATGAGCCTTTTGGGAACATGTCAACACCTGCAGCACTAATCCTGAAAACAATAAAGACCAAACTCTACATGCTAATGACTACACGCTTTTCTTACAGTGTGGTGGGTTGGTGTACAGGCAAACACAGCACTACTGTGACCATGGCACCAGCCAAGACAGATGTCACCAACAGCACTGTTGCCACGGCGACCATCACACATTTGTTCCTGAAAATGTAAACAAGCAACAAGAGAGCTTAACATGTCATTATACCAAACAGAGAGGACTAAGAGTTCAAACAAAGTGTTTTATCATTATAAGTGTCTCTTTTAATGATCAGATCACATTTGGATGACATGACAAGGATACAAAAGAGCGGCACTCACAGTCTATAGAGAAAAATGACCAAAGGTGTTGTCACATAGAACTGGAAGTCAATAGAGAGATACCACGTCCAAGGTGCGCACTTTAGTGAAGGGCAAAACACACACACACACACACACACACACACACACACACACACACACACACACACACACACACACACACACACACACAGTAGTGTTCCTTTGTGAACACTCATCAAACATTTTCAGAAAGGGTTTGTATTTTTATTGTGTTATGCAGTTGCTCGATATCCTGCTCTAAGCCTGAGTTTAGTATGGCTTTTAGAAGCCTGTGAACTGCCATGTGTTGGTTCACTGGTGCACACATTATGATGGTGAAAAGGTTTGTTAACAAGCGTACGATGTCTGTGATGATGAAAAGGTTGTTAACGAGCCTATGATGTCTGTGATGATGAAAAGGTTGTTAACGAGCCTATGATGTCTGTGATGATGAAGAGGATTGTTAACGAGTGTGTAATGTCTGTGATGGTGTAAAGGTTTGTTAACGAACATACAATGTTTGTGATGGTTAAAAGGTTTGTTAACGAACATACGATGTCTATGATGATGAAAAGGATTGTTAACGAGCATATAATGTCTGTGATGGTGAAAAGGTTTTTAACAAACATACGATGTCTGTGATGGTGAAAAGGATTGTTAACGAGCGTACAATGTTTGTGATGGTGAAAAGGTTGTTAACGAGCAGTAGATTAGACCACCAGTACTTCTTGCAGGAGACCACCTCGTCCTCAGCTATGAACCAGAAGACCCCTCTCTGAAGCACAGAGAACAGTGCAATGATCAAACACACCATAAAGAGGTGCAGTGGTTGGACCCTGAATGATACACACACACACACACACACACACACACACACACACACACACACACACACACACACACACACACACACACAGACACACACACACAGACACACACACACAATCAAACATCAGTTGTGAGAGCTAGCATGGAGCATTATAGGAAGTGATGTAATACACCAGACCTCTTGAACCGCTTAAAAAGGAAGTAGGCAACCAGGCGGAGGCTGAGAATGTCTCCTGACCTCTGGATAGAGCTCAGAAGGGATTTAGCACTCAAGAGACCACTGACATTAACAAACAAACAAACAAATAAATCAACATATTAGTAAAATCAGAGCAAAGTCATTTAAATGTGACTTAAATGTGATAAAAACACAAGAAACAGCCATCAGCTGAACCAACGGATCACTTTGTAATGATCTCACCCAAGTAGCAGGAAAGTGTCCACAGCCAGGTAGACAGGACCACTGAAGGCAAACACGTACAGAGGGCTGCTGGCCACAGTCTCTTTCCACCTCTTACTGTTATCTGAGAGACACAGTACAAACAGTGGACTTATCCCCATAGCCCCAGCTGCCTACTGGAAACATAACCAGCGCTTTACACCTAATTAATAATAGTTATTGTTATTCAAAATGAAGTATGATCATAAAAATAATATCTATTATTATTGTTATTTGTCACGACCACCCCTCCCTGGCGTCACGGTTCCCATGGCAATGCTGTTTGTTTTATTCCTGGTTCTGTTCGCTTGTGCTTCGTTTTGGTTTCGTTCTGTTCCACGCCCTTGCTTGTATCCCCGCCTGCAATTATGTTCACTTGTGTCTTGTTAGTCTTCAGCAGTCTTGGTGTTCAAGCCCTGTGTTTTCTTACTCTGGTTGTTGGTTATTTTGGTAATCCATGTCTGTTTGCTTTGGTCCTTCTGTTTGTTCAGTATATTTCATTTTTAATAATAATATCAATAATAATAATTGTTATTATTAATATTATCATTCTTCTTCTTATTATTACACTTGCTGTGTGATGTGTGTCCGGTGACATTCTCACCCAGATTGCTGTAGGCGCTCAGCTGCACTGTGTGACCACAGACGACCCACAGGAGGCTGAGGACACGGATGCCGTTCAGAGAGGAGAAGGTCACACCCACACCTGAACCCACACCCGCAGTGCCCAGGACCGCCACACTGCTAGCCTGCACAGAGAACGCCTGCAGATAGCTGACCACGCCACCTGGGAGGGGAGAGAGAAGGAGAGAGAATTAAATGTGTTAAAATAAGTGTGTGTTTGTGTGTATGTGATCACTTATATGTATTAAAGTGTGTGTGTGTGTCTGTGTATTAAGAGTATGTGTATTTATAAAGCTTTATTTTATATATTTTCCTTTATCTCCACGGGTTTACCGCAAACAACATAAAGAATTCAGTTATTTGCTCAGTAAATAGTTAATTAATTCATGTCAATTAATTGTTCCTATTTGAATTTGTTATTTCTTGCTATTTCACACAATTCGTGCTATTTGAGTTTGACAGAGTGAGAGAGAGAGACGGACAGAGAAAAGTCAAAAAGAGAGAGATATTGAGATAGAGGACCAAGAGAGAGAAAGTGTGCGCATGTGTGTGTGTGCACTCGCTAGTAACGCTTTGCTCCTGGTCTCTCTCTGCATTGATGCCCTGCCATGGTGAGGTGTCCTGGCAAGAAAATTCTTCTCTGCTGTGATTGGCCAGAAGGGCTCCGTAGAGGGCGGGATTTGAGAAAAGGGTGGAGTCGACCCCAAGCCTGACCTCGCCTCGCCTTCTCCACCTCATGACAGCCACATAGGCAGAAGCAGCAAGAGGTAGAGCCATCATCAGCATGCACACACACCTGAGAGACCAACACACCTGTGAGACCACCACAGCCGAGAGACCACCACACCTGAGAGACCAACACAGGCTGTGTTCACGGTCTTCAGTGGTTTACACCTGATGTTTCCTTTGCAGAAAGGTATGTGTGTGTGTGTGTGTGTATGTGTGTGTTTTACTCACAGGCAGACTATAGCGGACAGGTCGAGTGTAACATACGTGCTGACACACTGGGTCATTAATAAGTCCAGTGTGGGATCTGATAATAGCAGAGCTGGCACAGGAGATATGAGGGATATGTGACCCTGTTTAAATTTCTCTACACGCACACACACACACACACACACACACACACACACACACACACACACACACACATAAACAAACATACATATATACACATATACACAAATACACACACAAGCAAAAATAAATTATGTCAAATTCACTGCAATACCAGAAATCTGCTATAGAACCTGAATCCAGTTAGTGGCTCACCATAGAAGACAAGTGTCTTCACCTCCTCCTCATCACAGGAGTCTGGCACACAAATACCCACAAAGTACTCTACTGCCCCCTGTGGGGCAACAGCAACGCAGTGTTAAGTAACCACTCAGAAACAAGCACCACGAGAGTGTGTGTGTGTGTGTGTGTGTGTACGTACCTGCTTCAGGAAGAGCTGGCAGTACTGTCCTTTGAACCCAGGGCCTTGGACAGACAGACACTCTGTCAGGGAGCCAACTTGGTTCACGTTGCCTCCCGTGACATCACTGCCTGGCTTTCCGAAGGCATCAAACACTGCTCTCACACACACACACACACACACACACACACACACACACAAGACACTCCATTCACCTCTGTGGTAGAAGCCACAGAGCAGCAGACCTGCACTCTTCCTTATTCAGTGTCACAGAGGTAGAAGGAGAAAGAAGGGATGTGTCCATGTTTACATCCCAGGTGCCGACCGGAGTGAACAGCTCCATTCACAGGTCCGGCTGGGATGGAATATCAGTGAAACACAATAACGCGGGAACTTTTACGAAGTTTAATGAATACAATATATTACTTTATACAGTGATGCTTAAATGTAAATATTTAATTTTGAATAATATAAAAGTTTTAGATCATACAACTCGGAGCAGGAGTTACCCGCTCTGGAGTGAAGGGTCAGCGCTCAGAACAGTCCCTACTCAGACGCACCTACTACAGCTGGCCATGGTCAGGAGGATTGAATGAGGGGTGTCGAAGCAGGGAACTCACCAAACCGTGGAGTTTGGACCTCAGACCCAGAGCTCAAAGTCGTTTTCAATGCACAGTCCTACAATACTAACCAGAGACTGCCGATGACACGGAGCACATCAGACTGTGAAGTGTGACGTTAGCACTTACTCAGTGCTGCGTATTCCTCGGGCGTGTCTTTATCCAGCTCCGTAAGGAAGGCGATGGTGTCCTGCAGGCATTTAGCCGTGACGTTGAGGGTTCGCACTGCGGGACCAGGAAGGAGGAGGCCCAGGATGGCTGACAGCGTGACAGCTGAACTCCCGGACAGCATGGCAGTGGTCTGATGTCCAACCTGTACAGCCACAGTGCTTAAATAGCAGGGAGGAGGTGAGCAGCGAGATGAAGATGTTGTGGTCACATGTTCCTCCGCCCTCGAGAGTCAGCGTGGAAATCAGGTTTCGCACACAGACGTCTGGATGTCACTACCACACCCAGCCGTCTGGTTGGCAATATGGCACAGGCGTTTGCTTATAGTGCTTAGAGCATATAGGGTATGACTATGTTACACGGTGCATCTTTTAGGTGCATTTTGAGTAAGGGCTGCGATTGGGTAGCACTTAGATATGAGAACACGGCAATGATTAAAACTGAGTTCTGGAATAGGGTTTACAGCAACATTTGAGCATTGAGTCCTAAAATAAAAACATAAAACAGCACTACTGTCACATCAGAGGATATTCTGGTCAATTTTTAAAAATCAGTTAAGTGCTTTTTGGTGTGATGTATCAGCTCAGATCAGCATGTGAGACCATGTGGCCACGTGACGCTCTGAAGAACAGGAGATCGTGGGGGAGGGGCTTTGGTCAAGTCCTCCTCAAATCACAGGTGACACAGCCTATAAATCACGCTGTTACCTGGCAACATCACAAACCAATTACGATCCAGAACCCCAACACCTGATCTGTGGGCAGGATCATTTGTTTCATACATATGTAGCTATAGTAACCAGACTCAGTGACCAACGGGAATTTCCATTACAGCTAAGCTCGAGACGAGGCACTCCGCATTAGCACGAACATTTCACTGCACACCTAAGTGTAGGCAGGTTTTGTTGGTTTGTTTTCTGAATTGTTTATTGACAGGAACATTTTTCTTTCTTTCTTTCTTTCTGTCTTTTTTTTACACAAGCATTAGACAATTCTACCAAACAGCAGCAAGACATTCTAGGAAACAACCACAAAAAACGGCCTTCTCTCATGCACAGGTGCGGTCTCACCATTAATACCATTAACCAAAAATAAATCAATAAATTATACATTATATATATATATATATATATATATATATATATATATATATATATATATATATATATATATATATATATATATATAAAAATCCCAAAACAAATACCAAAATCCCATTCCAACTTGTGTCTTCTGTGGAAATCCAGAACGAATAAACAGCAAGAAGTACCATATTAAAGTTCTTGTTTTTTAATCCTTAGTATTTCCTTATACAATATAGCACGTCTCTGACAGAGCAAACAATTGAACATTGAAAACGCTGAACGGCTAAGAGCTGCAACTCCTACAACGGTTCCAGTTTCACATTCAGAAACATTCTTTAATTGCAGGCAAACGTCACCTGAACCTTTTAAATTAAAACTTCTATATTTGACCAAAGCCTCTCAGAATAAAACAGCAAATGTTTCCGCTGGATTAATACAACGATGTACTGAGAGGTAAAAAAAGAACTCAAAAATTCGTACCTTGTTTGTGCGGAAACCCTGGGGCGGGGCTTTGACCGTGACTGGGGCGGGACTCTGACAGTGATTGGCTGCGTTTGCCTGCGTGGCTAAGCACTGTCCAATGATTTACTGTGGTCAGGCAGGGGACGTTAGAGATGGAATGTACTGGAGACCTTGCACCTACTCAAACACACGTGTTCTGTTCCCTAGTTCTGTTCGCACACATCCTACAGGGACATTCAACATGTGAGACATTACAGACTGGTACAACGGGAAAGTCAAAGTGCTTCCTGCTATGAATGTTGAGAGAGACATCAAACAGCCAGAAGCTGTAACTCTTCTGTAACTGTTACAAGCTGGTGGGAGTGCTGATAAATATAAAATAAAAGGTTAAGCCAAAACTGATTTGAAGGTCTCTGTAAAACACCCAACGTTACAAAACATGTTTTGGATCTCATATGGTCTACTGGCAGTGGCTAAAGTCCTGGAACTGATAAAAAAAAGCTTCTTCTTCTTTTCTTTTTTTTAAATACCGTAGTGGTAAGGTTTAGTATAAATATTAGTTTAAAACTGATGTCTGATTCATGAAACAGGAATGTACCCAACAAATCTAAGTGAACGCACTGGGACTCAAGCAGTTACTGTTTCTCAATACTCTGGTTGCATGAATGGACTGATTTTCCTTTAAAAGCAAAAACAAGCCTGTCTAAGAGAGACTGAGACATTGGACGCTGTAGAGTCACGCAGACGTTAAGGAACCCAAGACAAGCGGGTTTTAAACGGCTTTTAACACGCTCTGCTTGCTGAAAACACAACCAGGAGACGACTGGTCTACAGGAAAATAAACCTTCAACTGTAAAAAAAAGATCTATTCAACACTCATACAAACATCTATCATAAAGTGTACAAAATGTGTTCTCATAGATATTTAAATACACATAAATCCAGTTTCAATATATTACATATCTTTAAACACAATTTTTTGTGTGTGCAATATTTGTACATTTCTCATATATATGTATATGTTTGTTTTATATGTGAGCATACAAAGAGTCCCAAAAAAGAACAACACCCCCATGTCCACCCCAGATCCGTGTTGTCTCATTCCCATAACAAAAGACTCAGCACCTCTCTCTCCCACAGCGGGCGCTACTTAAACGCTACTTCTCTGCCACGCTCAGTCTCTTGGACTTGATGAAGGCCATACCGTGCGTCCGCATGTGTGTGTTCAGGGCGGCCTCGGTCTCGAAGGCCTTGCCACACACTTTGCACTGCGTGTCTGGGATGCCCTGGGTCTCCTCCGGCGCTGGAGTGTTCTCCTGTTGGTCGCTATGGCGCCCGGAGCCCGGCGGCTCCTTCAGCTTGTGCACGATGAAGAGGTGGCGGGCCAGCGAATGGTGCGAGGTGTAGCAGAGGCCACACTCACGGCATTGGTGGGATGAGACGTCCGTCTTGTGCTGGGGAATGTGTTCGTGGAAGCGCACCAGGTCCTCGGTGGTGAAGTTGCACATGGCGCACTTGTGAGTTTTGAAGACGTTCACCTTCAGCTTCTTCAGAGGCTGTGAGGACACGCCCCTGCGATGCTGGCCGGGAGACCCCGCCCCTCCCTTGTTGTCTTCCTCATCGTCCTCTTCAGCATCCTCGCCATCTGAGGTGAGCTTGCGTTTGGGACTGCGTACCTGCACAAACACACAATCACACACACACACACACACACACACACACACACACACACACACACACACATTGTATAAAACAGTATACCAGCTGCAGCAGTGAACATCTAACAAAGCTCACAGGAAGAATATCCAGCACACTGAATCTATACAGGTGAATCTCAATAAATTAGAATATCATTGAAAAGTTAATTTATGTCAATAATTCAATTCAAAAAGTTATATAGATTCATTACACACATTTCTTTAAATGTTGATGATTATGGCCTATAGCCAATGAAAACCCAAAAGTCAGTATCTCAGAAAATTTGAATATTGTGAAAAAGTTCATGGTGTCACACTCTAATCAGCTAACAAAACAAAACCTGCAAAGGTTTCCTAAGCCTTTAAATGGTCCCTCAGTCTGGTTCAGTAGGCTACACAATCACGGGGAAGACTGCTGACTTGACAGTTGTCCAGAAGCCAGTCATTGAAACCCTCCACAAGGAGGGAAAGCCACAAAAGGTCATTGCTAAAGAAGCTGGCTGTTCACAGAGTGCTATATCCAAGCATATAAATGGAAAGTTGAGTGGAAGGAAAAAGTGCACAAGCAACAGCCTTGAAAACCGCAGCCTTGAAAGGATATACTGTACATACTTTTCAGTAGGCCAACATTTATGTATTAAAAATCAATTTTTGAATTTGTCTTGTATAATATTTTAATTTTCTGAGATACTGACTTTTGGGTCGTCATTGGCTGAAGGTCATAATCAACAACATTAAAGAAATAAATGCTTGAAATAGATCACTCTCTGTGTAATGAATCTATATAATATATGAGTTTCACTTTTTGAATTGAATTACTGACATAAATTAACTTTTTGATGATATTCTAATTTATCGAGATGCACCTGTATTTCTCCTCAGGTCTGCCCCAGTTTGGAACATCGGCCGCTGTGCCCATGAGCCACACAGTTCACTTCTGCACTCTCGGCTCTTCTCTGCTAACTCTCCTCATGTTTATCGACACTTCCAGCTCTGTTCACATCGCCGTTTTGTTTCCTGTAGGAGTGGAATGCTAGCCACGGTGTCGAGTTCATACACAGCACTAATCTCCAGCCTTAATCTAACAAGCACAGTGCCAATATTCATTTATACAACCTCGTTTAAACGCATCAGGTGTAGACCAGGGGCTTTCCGCTCCAGTTCTGGGGACCTCAGATCATCATCATCATGTTTTATTTCTGTTATTTTACCACCTTTCACTTTACAGAATATTAAGGAGACAGAAGAGTAGTCACAGAGAGACTGGGGCACTGAACTGCCTGTCTCACAAAGCCAGAACCTTCAGGAACTGGATCAGGTGTGCTAGAGAAGGGAAAACCTCAGACCGGGGCAGTGGGGTCTCAGGAGGGGAACTGAAAACCTTTAAGATTAATGCATCAGATTAATGCGTTAGATTAAGGCATCAGATTAAGGCGTCAGATTAAGGCTTTAGAGGCTGTCCAGTGATTTGTCTTTAGATTAGAGCCAAACGTCCGCATCTTCAGGAGCAAGGACTGTCTAGCACTGCCCAGCATGCTGAACCAAGTACCTGATCCTTGCTGGAAGGGTCGTCCGCGTTGGGGGGCTCATCTGACGCCTTGCCCTCTGTTTCACTGATGCCATGCATTAGCCGGACGTGTTTCTCCAGAAGTGACCTCTTGGTGAATGTGTGCTTGGAGTCTGGACAGTGTCTGAGGAAATGGTGGGAGGAGCTTAACTCATAACAAGCGCACACAGACAGCAAAACTTTGCAAAGGGACCAAAATCCCTACTCATATTACAGTATTTATATTTCAGATAAATAATAAAATACTACAAATACCAAAGAAAAGGGTAGTAAACTAAAAACTGTTATAGTAGGAGTAACAAAAAATAGTACAAGGTCAAAAGAAAACTACACAAAAATGGTAGAAAGTTTACTGCTCTGAAGTACACATTAACTGAGTAAATGTAGGTCATGACCTCTAGGAGGGATTTATGTCTTGTTTAACTTAGTAGATAGTAGAGATAGTAGATTTGGACGGATGTCTCCTTTTTTAAAACCTATGCCATAATCCTTGCAAACCAACAGGTCTTCCTCTATGGAACACAGAGGTGTACGCCCCCTACAAACACACATCCCAACCCCACTCCAGGGGACTTCTGCATGATACTCACAGACAGGAATAGACCTTCCGGACACCTTTATGTTTGATCCGGTTATGTCGGCACAGACTGTGGGAGGAGCTGAATGACTTGTCACATTGGCGACAGGGATGTTTCTTCAGGTGCTGTACAACAAGAGAGGAATTATTTGACGTTATTCAAGCTGCTACGTCCAGTGTAGACACCATTCATTCCGTCATCAGCCTCATGAAAGCCAGGCCAGGTACCGCATGCGCTTACGGACAAAATGTGTTCACTGTCACATCTGGCTCTAGCGTGCCTGGTAACTGGCAGCATGACTGGCTCATATCTTTGTGAAATGGTGAATCTTGGCCAGTCTGCGCCATAGGCAGCATGTTATTTAGCTAATATTAAGCACCCTGCAGTACTGCTGAAGAAACTGTTCAGTTAGGAGGCGTCATTTCTGCATTAAGACCCGCGTTTCACATCTTTAGTGGCGAGCGTAGCTAAGTGGCTGCCTTAAGAACCACTCTCCTTTTGCCTTGATTTTGAGACGATTATGACACACCCTACAATTATGGAAAACAACCACATGTGTTGTTCTTTAAGATATTAGAAAGTAATTGGGCCATCTGGCTCCTATAATGACTGTTCTGTTACCACTGCGTGGGTGTGTGCAGGGAAGCAAAACTGCAAAACTGTTTTCTTAAATTTGACGTTCATGCTTTAGACCCGACTTCCAGAGACTCCCTGCTGGACACCACGAAACACTGGCTGCAGTGGCATTTGGCCGTGGGGGGTGTGTTTCAAGCACGAGTGGATAATTTTCTTTCAGCGAGTCATAACACAACAAAGCACGATCTGAGGCTGTGGCATGTGTAGTTTATTTGCATTTTCCCTCTAATGAATTACTGAATTACTACCACACGATTAGGAGTAACTAATGTGAGGTCACGTCAGTTCTGCTTACCAAATTTAAATTTGGACGCATCCTGCAGTTTTATTTTGCCGTCCTAACTGGTTTTAGCACCACTAGCTAACCCAGCTAACCAACACCTTGTTTACTTGCTAATCTGGTGTTATTCACAGTGTAATATGAAGAATACAAGTCAAAGTAACCGTATATTGATGTAATGTATACTGAGTCATTGTTATCAATAAACCCTTCAGAATTGTACATCAGTTTCTACAGTGCTTTTAATCTCTCTTACCATCTACTCTATTCACATAAACTGGAAAATACTTTAACAGCGAACAGCTAAGACTATAACTGTTACAGTAGCTCAAATCTGAATGTTAAATGCTAATATACCTAATATACCCCAAACAGAAGCCAACACGATGCAGCGCAGTCTTTTCTCTATTAGCTTCAGTGCTAACTGCACATGGCCTGCTAGCTTTCAACATTATGCTAATTGATGTTTCTTTCTTTGTGTTTTTTGTGAAGTGCTGGCACACATGAGTCATCACCCTCAGTGCTTTCTTTCTGAGTTTTTCAGCTCATATTTGAGCGTTGGTTGGGAGCTGAACGTTCTCTGGCTCACCTTGCCATGTTCCCTCTTCATGTGTGCAATGAACACCTCCCTCTGGGTGAAGAGTCGGTCACACTCCTTACAGCTCCATCCAGGGCACACGCTGGCCGCGGACGCCGATGTGGGCTTTTTGAGGAGTTCCGTTCCGTTACCGGCCTTCTTAACTGCACAAGCGGGTTTCTTGTCTTCTTTCTCCAGGCTGCTGAGGGCACCCCCCTCTTTGTTGTTGGGACTGGGGGTCATGGAGTTAATCGGCTTACTGCTCAATGGAAGGTTAATGCCCAAGTTAGGAGGCCCCTCGATGCTCTTCAGGGTGCCATGCGTGGACTAGAGGAGAAGAAGAATGGATATATCTTATATACTTTAGGTTAAACCTGCTGCAAATGGTAAAAAGACCAAGATTACTATTACAGTTAATGGGATTTTGCATTATGGAATGACATTAACACTAATGGTAAGTTCACGCTAGCAAATCTGAAAACACCTCCCGCATATTACTAAATGTTACATATCTTGCTTTGCATGGACAAGCGTTTGTACTTTACTGCTGTGTTGTTAGCGCTCACTGCTCCTACCTTGATGTGATCCAGCATCAGCTGTTTCTGGGCGTAATGCATGGAGCAGTCCGGACATTTGAAGACAGACACCTTCTGGTTGGAAATGTGCTGGTCAAAGTGGGTGTACAGCAAAGGCTGCTGGGTAAAAACGGTATCGCACATGGAACACTTGTAGATTAACCTGTGGACACAACATGCAAATCATGAATATCAGAACGACACGTCAGCTCAGGAAATTATTCAAGGGGGAAGAAGTAACAAATATTTGAAATATTTTTCACATATCCCAGGTGTAGTTGGTACATGTTTGGTGTCCAAATTTTCCTCATTTAGTTTTTGCACTGATCTTTGATGCCAAAGTTGATCAAAAGCAGGTATGATGGAGGTTTATAACTACCAATTGCCATATAATTACCATATAATTACCATATAATTACCATATGAGTTTATATTTGTTAGCTCTAAGAGCCCCAAAATCCACTACAAAAACTGAGGAAGTAAAATCTGGACACAAAACATGTCTTGCTGATCAGTTCCATTTGAGGTAGAAAACAAAACAAACAAACAAACAAACAAACAAAAAAACCCAACCAATGAACAAAAAACCCAACAACAACAACAGATTCCTCTGAATCATTTAACTGTTAAAAATAATTATGGTCTTAAGAAGTTCAATGAGTTAACCAGCCTAAAAACCTAGATATGTATGAGCAACAGCTGCAGGCAGTGTGTCTTCAGAATTTTGCATTGAGGACAGACAGAAATGCAAATGGTTGTTAAAATCCTGCTTCTCCACACCTCCACTATATAGAGGAACTAGATCTACATTTGAATATGCTAATGTATCAGAGATACAATAAGATCTAAATGTGTTCTAATGACCAATGATAAAACAGCAAAGATGCACAATGTAAACTACTGAACAAAGCTACTACTAATTACACAGACACATTCTGCACACCTTTGTTTCAGCATATACAGAACTGCAAAGAAAAGGCAACAATCGCAGACCACCCCGCAATGGCCATGCTGACAGATGTTTTCTCACAGATGTCAACATGGATCATCACCAGACGTGTTTAATTCTCTTCTTTGTCAGGGCTGATGTATTAAGACACAGTCACAGGTGTGACGGAAGGCACAAAGGGTCACCTGCTCCCTTTCATTAGTGCTCGCTGATGAAGAGGAGGGTTGGAGATGGCCTGAAATGCTAAGAGCCTCAGTGCTAAAGCTAGTGCGTATAATCCTTTTCTACATCTTCACGGTTTGGAAAATGTCAAAGGTAAAGCAGCCGAGGGGCCAGTTTGACTTGTGTAGCACTAAATCTGTAAAATGCACAAGCATTCTCCTTTAGTGGAGCAGGCTAGAAGAATCCATACCAACCATAAAACTGGTTAACATATTTTGTCCCTTTCTTATGCATTTTTTTGCACACTGAATCCAAATATGTTTTCAGAATATCTCTATCACACATAGTATTTTAAGTATTTTTATAGTATTTATGAACAAGTAAAATATGTTTATTGTAAACTTTCATTGCTCTGTCACTCGGAAAGTCTGATAGAAAAATTCTAACAACATATTATTCAGCATAAAAAGTACTATAACGTCCACCCAGCTTAGTTTATGGGACAAAAAATATTTTTTAATTTTGGTGCTTAGTTTATTAACAGGCATGTTAATGGTGGACATACAGTATGCACATTCTCTTTCATTAATTTAACCTCAAGATCATACAAACAAAATGCTAAGGTGTACTGAGTACAAATGTGTATGTGATAAAGGGAAGACTCACTTGGCCTCACCAATCTTCACACCTGGGTGTTGCGTGTAGGCATGAGAGTGAGTGCCTGGGGCAGATTTAAAAGCCATGGGGCAAATGGGGCATTTGTAGAATATCTCGCAGTGGGACCCCTGAATATGGGACTTGAGGCCCGCAACATCGGCGAAGATGACGCTACAGTGGACACATCTACAGAGGAAGAGAAGAGGGGACATTATTTTACTACTACAAAAACACCCTACACACCCTACACACTCAAAGCTTTGTTTCTTTATTAGTCATCTTTACATTAAAAATGTCACTGAAATGGTCGTAACTGTGATTATTTATATTGCTGTAATTGCAATTTTGAGAGCTTGTCAGTGAGCAGACATTTGACAGCCTGCTAATTGCACACTTATGACCAATTAAACACTCACTCTATTTAAGCAATCGGTTCTGCCCATAAATGTGGGTTGTTAAGCAAACTGAGGGAAGACAGAATTCCGTGACTGGACGACGGCAAGAAGTGATGCAGTGCAAAGACAAAGGAGGACCTGGCACAGGGACTGACCGGAAGCCCACTCTGCGTGTGTAGTGCAGGCAGTTCTTAGTGACGTGGGACTGGAAGTAAATGGAGCGACAGGTGGCCCCACACTCCGGGCAGACATAGGGAGACTTGTGCTGATGGATCCGCTGGTGGGAGGCAAAGCTGCACTGATTGGGAAGCAGCATTTGGCAGATGGTGCAGGTTTTCTGTTACATTTGGAGGAAAGTAAGAACTAAAGGTTAAAAACGGCTCCGCTGAACATTATCCATGCAAAATACATATAAAATAGCTGTCAAGTTATAAATGTGATATATTGCATAGTGTTTATAAAAGACTCACAGAAGCTCAGAAATATGGAGGCAAATGAAGGGTGTAACTTTTTTTATTGTCCTAAAATGACATGTTCTTGGACAGTGTGTAGAGTGCAGTGATACCTGTCCACTCGACTCTGCCGTCTGTTGATAGTGCATAGCCAGGGAAGACTCCTCCTGAAACACCTCATTACACTCCAAGCACTTCAGATTTGACCGGCAGAGCCTGGACACATCTTTGTCCAATGGCATGGCAGCCACTACAGGGGCTGAAGAGGGGGCAGAGATCACTGTTGTCATGTCACTCTTCCCTTGGCTGCCTACAGAAGAAGTACCATGGGTTGATGTAGAAATGGGGGCACTAGAGGTGACCGATGGGGCCAGGATCATCTGATCAGCAGGGATGGGCTTGAGGATGAGATGGGAACACTGCATGACGACTCCTTTGTCTTTGTGTCCTCTGGCATGAGAGAGGAGGCTGCATTTGTTGTAAAAGACCAAGTTTTTGGCGCAGTGGTTGCAAGTGACCTCGATGCGAACACTCCTCCGGTCATAATGCTGGCTTAGGCTTTTCTCTAGAGCAAAAGAGTCACCACACTCAAGACATTTGTAGCCCCGCGATGGTAGAGAGATGCAAGCAGAGGATGGGGGGCAAAGGTTGGGCACATAAACTGGCACAGGGTTGATGCTGCTCAATACTTTGTTGAAGGCTTCAACAACTGAACTCTGGGAGCTGGCCAACACCTGAACACGGGACACTTTCTTAGTAGGCTGGCAGGCCATCATGGCTTGTTTGATGGGTTGCTGGGATTTCGACAGGACCTGATGGAGCTCTGAGGCTGATGTCTGGGGAAGGAGGTTCAAGTTGGTAAGGTGTACAGTCTTTGGAACAAGTTTGGTGTTGGTGAGGCTGGAAGCGGGCACCACAACAGTTTGTTGCTGAATAGCATTGGCAGCTTTGAGGATGGCACTGCTGGCGCTCTGAACTGTTGCGGCAGGTATGACGGTAGCTTTTACTGTCGTATTGTTGGCCAGTTTCAAGTTAATTACCTGAGAACCAGCTGTCTTGACTGCAGAGACTGGTAAGAACGCAGTGGCAACAGGCTTGATGGTCATTTGCTTTGTCACTTCAATGGTCGAGCCTGCAGATGTTGCCACCACTGTGGTAGGTAGTGCTGCTCTGGTGGGGGATGAGAAAACAGAATTTGAGGTTGGTGAGGGCAAGAGAGAAGATACCACAATGGATGCTGCGTCAATGCCCTTTTTGAGACCTTCAGGGTCAAACTCTGGTAGCACCCTAGTGACAGTCCTCTTTATTTGGCCAGAAGACGTTTTAATGGTCTTAATGCGAACTTTGGGAATGACAGGAGTGGACCCTGCTGGTGAGGAGGGAGACCCTTTGCTACTGTGTTCGCTGTTGACACTGCAAGGGCTCTCGGGCTGTTTGGAGAGCATTTTCTTAGCAAGCTCCAGAGCTGATTCTTGCTCTGGAGGTTTCTCTGTCACCTTTGGGCTTTCCTTAGCCTCTTTGGGTGAGCCTAGTTTAGGGGTGAGGGGCTCAGCAACTGTGGAGTCTGTGCTGGCCTTTTTTGCACTAAGAGCCGCAATAGCAGCAATGCAGGACGAAAGCTTGACTGAAGACTTGGCCTTGGCCTGAGAGAGGTTTGTCATGCTCAACCCAACAACTGCTTCTTTTGCTTCTTTTCCGTCTTGGGCTTTGAGCGCCTCCTTGGGCTGGGCCTCACTTTTTTTGGGTTTTGAAGGATCATGGGAATTGCCCAAAGTACCATTGGCACTGGGGTTTTCAGCTTTTGAAAGGTTGAAGTTGCCATTAGCTCCTGGCTTGGAAGACTGCGAGGACAACTCTTCTTGTTTAACATTAATTCCAGTAAGAGGATTTGGTCGGAAAAAAGGTAAACGGTTTTGCCTGTCTAAAGGGTCGTCCACTTCAATTTTGTCGTCATCATCAAACTCGTCAGCACTGGAAATGGGACTGAACTGGCTGAATGTGGACCCAGCCACTTCCATGGCATGGCTTTTCTGAAGCTTGTCTCCATCCTTGCTTAACCTGTTGCTAGGTGACACTGCCATGAAACCATTGTGCATCCCATTTCCCACTGAGGGATGATGGGAATCTTTATCTGCAAGTGGGTGTTCGTTGGTATCCAAGTTTCGGACATTCTTAACAATGACGCTGACTCCGACATCTGGGGCTGAAGGGACATGGGACTCCTCATCGTGGTGGACGTTGTGTTTGATCTGCCCATCATGGTCATCATGGCCAGATTCGATGGCGGCCTTCGGATCGACCATGTCAGGAATGTCAAAGGCCGCAAGCAGGTCATCAAAGTCTGGGGTTTTCATGTCGCCCATGGTCTTAGAAAAATGAGTTAAAACCCTTTAGGAGAAAAAACAACAACAAAAACAAATTAAATACAATAAAGTTTTTTGATTCATGTTTAGTAAACATTATAGACTTAAAATGACATGTCAACTTGTTCACAATAAGAAAACATCAGAGCTGCGACTGAACACAATTCCCACAGGTCCAGCTAGACTGCATAGTTTGTACTGGACGATTCAATTCAACCTAAACTGTCACTGTAAAAGATAAAGAGACAGTTTACAGCCTTCCAGGTCTGACACGGCCGAATCACCTGTCAATGCTGAGCTGAGGTGCAGCGTGCAGAAAAGCTACTGTGCTCTGTTCTGGGAACAGCAGCTGAACAGTAGGACAGCTCAAAATAAGGACCCGGCGAGTCCTTTCAAACCACACAGGAGCAGGGTGTAAAGCCAAATTATCACGGGCATTTCAGGTTTTAATCAGTTGTATAATATAGCAGTTATTGTTGAAATATTAAATATTTCATCATCTCTATATCTCCATAAGCTAAATTTTTAAAATCCTTTGTTTACTGGTATTTAGCATTGAGTTTGATGTCCAACTTCAAAAGTAAAAACAAAACTAATTAAAAAAAAATAAAAATCAAAGCTTTTGAGAATGTGACCTAGAGGAGGGCAAAGACCACGGGGCCTCTCTGGCTCTGTAGATACGTATTCATTCATCAGCTTCCAGAAGCTTCCAGGTTCAGGAATAATAGGTATGATTGCAATCATCACATTCTCCGTCTTAACATGAGCAAGGTTATGTGATTTATTACATGCTAGAACGAATCACTATTTGTGTAATAACAACTGTTGTCAATAATTAAATGTACTACATAGTTGTAGACAATGCTCCATAGCTTTATGTTTAGATGGTGACAGGTTAAACCTTAAGCCCTCTTATTTACAGGTATAACAAGCAGTCTTAAAATCCAGGGAGTGCATTTATGTGTTCAAAAAAGCTTCTGACACAAATTCTTGTACTGCTTTTTAAGACCTTCCTCCGCTAAATTTGAAAGCACTGTGAAACTTTTTAATCCACTGCGAATTGCATTTTCATATTACAGTGTTTCACAACTCATTTTACAACCCAATAAATTTGGAATCATTAGATAAGGGTTGCCCTTATCTGCATGGTCACATAAAAATATATGACACATGAGAATGCAAATGGTATGTAATGCTGAACTAATGAGGCCTGAGAACACATTATGCGATATTAGCAATAATCCCAACACAGGATGGAGAAACAGCATGACCAAACGGCTTCTGCTGCTGAAACAGAAGTTCACTGAGGGTGAGGGCATGAAATGGTCACCTACGAGCGGTAACATACTCATTCGTCCTGAGTGAGAGACTGCCACGTCAAACCAGCGCACAACAAGTAGGCCAAAGGACGAGAAAGAACAAAACCAGCTAAATTATATTCAGTGGGTTTGGGTTTTGTTTTTTTCAGATCAGGTCAGAGTGTCAAGGAGTGAAATTTGTTTTCATATGGAGAGGTGGTGAAGAAAAACAAACAGACAAACAAAGAGAAAAAGCCCACAAGCAAACAATGAAGAAGAGAAGAGAGTGAGGAGATGACGAAGGCTTGAGCCACTCTGCTCCCACCAACGCTGTCCTGTAATGGGTGAGCTTACTGCAGCACTGCTTCCATTACTGTTATTAACATCTGCACGCTCGGCACAGGCAGGGCCAAAATGGCCCGCTCCCCCCCTCCACACACACACACACACACACACACACACACACACACACACAATGGAGCTAACGTGGTGGGTGTTGCAGAGAATAAAGATGGGAGAAATGTGAATAAAAATGAAGTTTAGACGGTTTAGGTGTAATGGAGAAGAATTAGGACGAGTGTGAGGCCTCGGACGGATCTGAGCTACCGCACAATACAGAACCTAATGATCCTCACACACGGTGGAGCATTCAAATCAACACAGCCACTATTACACACAAACACACACATGCAAACATGCAAATCAGGCACTCCTCACCCTCTCTTCCGACCATTTTACCGCAGAACAACCTTCTTCCTTCCTTCTTTCCTCCCTGCCCCTCCGTCTCTCCCTCTGCCAATTCCACAGGCACAACCAAACACCTCCTCCCTCTCTCCTCTGCCTCCTCGTCATTCCCCAGTTAGTGGAGGGGGGGGGAAACCCACTTCCCTCAACAGCCAGGGCCCGCCGTAAGAGACGAGGGTCACCTTACAGCCACTGAACAGTCTTGGCTTCCCAGAGGCACTTCAGGGAGTGACGGTGCTGTAGGGACCCAGAGAGGCTGCACCCTAGCTGGGCTACGTGACTGTTCCCTCCCCCCTTCCAGCTCTGGATCATGGCTGCTTCCCTGCCAGCTCATCTCCATGGCTCTGCCACACATACACGCACAGCAAGCTTAAGGTAGACCGGCGCTAAAGCGCTCCATGGCCCTGTCGAGACTGGGTCTGCTTCAGCGGGTCCTGTGCCACGAAGCAGCCAGCTATCTGACCGTAGCACAGTGACTGCATTGTTCCTGAGTCTCCTCGTCTGCCTCAAACCGGTTTCAGCCGGTTCCGGTCACCCCACATAATGTGTGCTGCAGTGCAGATTCACACAGAAGCTGCCCGTCTAACTGCCTGCGCCGCGTCGAGCATTTCTGTCAAAATACAGCCACAGCCTGCCGTTAAAATCGCCAAGCACGGTCCGCACCGCAGCTCGAAGAGGTTAGCACTGAAAAGGACTCTGAAATCCGTGCTGTTCCACCAACGGAAACACAAGGCCTGAAAAACAGACACAAACCCAGTGTGGGGGAAAACACACAACTAACATGCAGGCAAAAGGCTCAAATCCCTATTCTGATGGATGAATGACAAGAAGATGGAAATGAAAAGACAACTAAACAAAGGGTGCTTTTCTGAGGAAAAGGAAAAGCACCAGCACACGTGCACGCCTCTCCGAGCACCCCCCGCCTCCCGAGAAAAGAACAGCTAATGCAGAGACATGAAGTGGCAGTAAACCGCCCGGGTACCTGGTACCTCTGCTTCTGCTCCTCCGTTCTGCCCCATTCTGCAGTACTGGTCTGCTTTTCCTTTTCCTGTTCTCTCTCCCCCTCTCTCTCTCCCTCTCTCTCTCCCTCTCTCTCGCTCCCTCTGCTCCTCTCCTATGCACGCTGTCCCTGCTTCCTCTTACAGGCTTTTCTCACGGAGACAGAGAAAAAGAGAGTGAGGGTTGTCAATTAAAGTCAGCTGTCTGTCTCCAATGCTACAGCCGTGGACAACTGGCTATCCCGTCTGTGCTGAGGGGAAAAAACCCAAAAAACAAAAGGCCATATTACACACACACACGCACGTGCACACACACACACACACACTCACTCGTGTGTATAAAACATACTGGTTCCTACCCTGCTTCCCTGATCTGCCCTTCCTATCAGAACTCCTCCATGCGAAGCTTCTTGTGAACTGTCTCTCCGAGCAGGCCCCATTCTGGGATTGACTCTCTGTTTTTGGATTTCTTCCCGTTCTCTCTCCCTCTCAACCCATACTCCTGTCCTGTGGGTCACCTTCTTTTCACAGATGCAAGACATCTCATGGAAAAAGGGGGCAGTGTTCGACAGGCAGTTCTGGCCTTTTGTCTACGTGTGCTGTGCATGTGTGTGTGTGTGTGTGTGTGTGTGTGTGTGCGTGAGCGTGTGGGGGTGTGTGTGTGTGGGTGGGTTTGCATGTCTGAAGGGACAGTACTGGCTCAGAAATGCAACCAGCTGCGGTTGTCAAAGACGAATAAGAGAGGAATAGAGAGCTGGGGAAGAGGAAACGAGAGAAGCGTAGGATCTGTGTGAGTGTGTGAGTGTGTGTGTGAGTGTGTGTGAGTGTGTGTGTGTGTGGGGGTGTGTGAGTGTGTGTGTGTGTGAGTGTGTGTGTGTGTGTGTGAGTGTGTGTGTGTGTGTGTGAGTGTGTGTGTGTGTGAGTGTGTGGGGGTGTGTGTGAGTGTGTGTGTGTGTGAGCGTGTGGGGGTGTCTGCACCAGCTCCTCTGTAGTCATTCTGTTTACCACCAGACAAACGAGAGGAACAAAGGCCTGTCATGGCGGCTGAGGGCTGGAGCTCAAGAAAACACATAAAGGGCGGAGTGTGTGTGTGTGTGTGAGTGTGTGTGTGTGTGTGGGGGGGTGTGAGTGTGTGTGTGTGTGTGAGATCAAATGCAGGGACTGAGATTCTTAGTTCAATTAGTGTGACTATATATGTAATGATAACTGTTTAAAAAAACACAAACCACATAGAAACTCATCAACCTCAAATGAGATACCTTATAGAAAATACAATCTGACCTAATGCTGCAAAATTGACACTAAATCTGTCAACAAGTAAAAAACCACAACAAACCAAAACAAAAAAGAACAGGAAACAGCAGTAGTCCAGGCTACACTAAATGGTTGGATAACATATGGATCAGCTCTGATAGTGAGAGGACAGAGTACCTGCTCAACTATGGCCACTAAAACAGGCACCAGTCAGCACAACACAACAGGCTTCGCTGGACTGAGTTCACACCAAGATCACTAGGCAAGATGGCGTCCAGCAGGACAAAACGATGGGATGGGAAAGCCTGGAATCAAAAACAACTTTGACACGTCTGCTCATCTGCAGTGGGCTCGGGCGGATATGCACAGTGATCGTTGGCTTTGGCCTGACAAAATGTCTCAAGCACTGACCAATCAAATGCCCCGAATGGCCTATCCCTCAAAATGACAGTGCTGACCTAAGCAAACTACAAACGCCATTTGGCTTGCAGTGGTCACTGTTCACATTACACATACAGAACTGAATTCTGCTCTGCATTGTTTATCCCACCAGCACTCAGCTGTCACCAGAAAGCACAACTTCAGCTACTCCAACTGCTCTCTGAAAATAAGGGAGTAGGTCAGATTCTAGCCGTTACTCCGTTTTCACGTTTCTATCAAAAACAATTGCCCAACAGTGAACAGGACACGCAAGTAATCTGCTGCAGGTGTGAACAACCTACAGATAAACTGCACTTGAGACACATGTAGCCTAAACCCTCAATGCACAAATGAACATGTTCACTTCACACATGGGCTTTCACCATGGAAACCAGAAAGCCCTGGTGACTAAGAAGGTAACAGATGGATTTATTTGTGTGTGTGTGTGTGTGTGTGTGTGCGCGTCCGGTGCCAAGCATTCTATTATGCATTCCCAGGCCTTGTGCAACCAATCAGTCACAATACCCCCCCCCCCCCCCAAAAAAAAAGAAAACCCAAAAGGCTCAAACAGAAAACAGCAGACTGACCTACCTGCGCGCTGCTGTACTGCTTTGCCTCCGTGAAACGCGTGGACGTGAGGACTCGTTTCCTTAGCTGGGAGGCAAAAGCAAACGCGCGAGCCACGGAGGCCAGCAGCCACGGCCAGCGCGCGGGGAACAGGGCTGTGCAAATCACTGCGTTTCACTGCAGTCGAGAAGCTGCGCGAGACGCCGCTCATGCCTGCAGTGCCCTCGTGCCGACACGGCTCTTTAGGACGGGCGCACAGGCGCGCGCTTGCACAGGCTGCGGAGCACAGCGCGCGAAGACATGGGGGATCCGCGCGAGCGGCTGACCACCCCCCCCCCAATACTGTCAGGCGGTCACGTGACTCTGTGTGTCGTATTGATTTGGTCTCTTCGCCGAAAAATGTCCACATAAGGTCTCGGCACAACGAAAGGTGGTAGGGGCGTTACACATACGAACTCCAGTTTATTGGATTATTTCATTTTTATGATTTGATTCAAAGAGAAAGATTTTCCGATGTGATACCCAGAATTCTTTTCGCGCGGGATGTCTACCGTAAGCGTGCATTATTACATATATGTTACATATATGCTATGCATATTTCCATGACTTTGCCACATGCATTTATCGAAATATGAACCAGGAATGGAAAATTATCCAATTTTGTCTTTAGACCGCATACCAAAAAACAACCACAACACGTCAAAGCCACGAGCCGTTGCGCTCGTAGGTGGTCTAAACCATGGCTGAGACCCCTTGGAGTCGCATTACACATAACAAACCAGTGCCACCATTATTTAAGCCGCTCGGACTTTTCAAAACTTGATCACGTTGAGCTCTGTAGGTCAGCGCAGCTTACCCTGGATCACCTCGGCTGGCCCTCCAAAGCTTTTTTAACACCAGCGTTATTTTACAACCGTGGTCTTTACTGCAGAATTAAACTACCACAGGGAATCATGTCTGTGATCAGTCTCTGCCATGCAATTATGTACAAATGAGGACATATTCTTAACATAACGGGCTCGCATCCATTCCACGTGTTTTACGGGTTTTACGGGCTCTGCTCACACCACGTGGAGACCCGTGGACCAGCCATCATTATTAGAGGAGACTTTACTTCTGCCCCACGAAGGTCATCAGTGACAGTTACAGTCAGCAGGCGCGCCCATTTGAAATAAATAATAAAGACGACTTTAGTTTCTGGCTCTTAGACCACACTGCTCTTCATTTAGACACCAAAGCTAAAGTTCAGTGTTAAAGGTTAAAGTTCAGTGTTAAAACCTCAGATCCAGTTGAATTTTATTTCCTTGTCCGCGGAAGGCCACGACATATAATCGTCTCGTGGAGATTGTTACATTAAAGTTGATTAAAGTTGTGTATCGAGTTTTAGGTAAGAATGACGCTTAAATAGGCCACAGACTAACATGCTATTTTTCTCTTAATCCAATTAAACACAACGTTTGAATTTCTGTTCTTGTTTGTGTTTTTAATCAGGCCTTCAGGATGAAAATAAGGCCCATATATGAATTAGGTATTCAGATTATTCCTTAGTTAGCATACAATGGGAACATGTGACAGCCAGTAAATGGCTCAAACTCTGCTGCTTTGGGTCTTATTCCGGACACTCAGAACTGAACTGTGATGTGCTTTGTCTGTCCATTCATTTATCTGCTCTGGTTTTCATTAATGGCAATGTTTTCATCTTTTGTACTATACTGAAATGAATCAAAAGATTAGAAATTAAATGGATCTCAGTGCCTAATTACTGATATCTTAATTAATTTACCCCAATAAAACATTGCATTAACATAAAAACGAAAGGTAATAATTATTGCGGTTGGATATTTTCATTAATAAAATTATTAGCATGAGTATTTGTGGTAATTATTAGAATGTTTTGTAGTAATTTAGGGAAAATTGTATAATTGCATAATGAATACACGGGCTAATCAGCATTCAGCGCGCAGGCGTTCCAAGAGCCAATTTAAAATAAATACTGCCATCTAGTGGGGAACATGACAACTGCATCCGTAGATAAAGCGGTAGATAAAGCGGACACAGGCGTGTCATGGCTCTTAGGAGCCTTAGAATGGTATGTAAAGAAATGAAAATAATAATGTTACATATTGCAGGTCTTTCTGATTCTCCGACAGTTACAGGCCCCTCGTGTGGGTTTATTAGGAGTTCTGTTAGTCACTTCTGTCAAAGTAATGTCTGATGATAATAACAAAGCTGTTAAGACATACTTGCAATTCATCATTAATTTTGGAGATAATATGTTTCATACCTGACTCCTTGATGTCTTCATCGACATGTACCCTCCTAGGAGGACAGCCACAGGGTTATTAGGAGATTATGATCTGTCTCCTGAGTTCATTCCAAAAGGAACATGGGAACATGTGTCATCAGATCAGTGCCTTATCATGTTGAAAATCACACACCTGTTCCCAAAACACACACCTGGCCTAAAGCCAGTTCTCCTCCTCTTAGCACGATCATATGCATGAGTATGTGTGTGTGTGTGGGGGGGGGGGTATGTGTGGGGTGTGTGTGTTTGTGTGTGTGGGTGTGGGTGTTTGTGTGTGTGCTTTATTAAATGATGCACTCAGAGGTTGTGTCACTGAATGATCACCTAATTCTCACTGCTTCACTGGTTGGTTTATTTTTCCACAGGATCCAGTCATCACGGCATGTCCAACTCATCTGACCTGTGCCACTGTCCTCAAAAGAACAAAGCGAGTAGTTGTGTCAATTACCCATGTGTATGAGTTTCTTTCACTGGTGCTGAAAGTGAACATAAGCAAGGCTGTTTGTCCTTCCTGCCTTGCTTCGTTTCGTCGTCTGGCATCCACCAAGGTTTCTAAGGTTGTTCCGGAACTCTGGAACACTGTTGATTGGGGGGAAAGGATGTGGGTATCCTAGCAACACAAACAAAGTTGATAGGAATTGATATTAGTGATGTCAGCCGAGTCAACAAACACCCCAGGAGTGGAAAAGGCAGAAGATTATTGATAATGGTTAGTGCGAGTTTAGGATACGTTTGTCACGAGATATGATCCTATTTCTCTCTGTCTTCTTACATTTAATTTTCTCAAAAAGTATGAGTGAAGGGTAAAGTAAATAATAAGAATAAAAACAGATGATGTCTTTGTGTAATTTAACTCCCCCACTTCTATGCATGTTTATGAAATTGTGGCATGCTTAGCCAAACATTTTCACGTTGGAAGGCATTAATAAATGTCTGCATTTGCTTCACGGCTTTTAACCATTTTGAATCCTCCAGCTTTCAGCCACTACCCAAAATTAAACTCGTCATGTTTTATGGGCTCTATGCAATTAACAGAACAATAACTGGTCGGCTGGGGAGACGTTAACCGAACAGCGAAGAAACCAGGAATATTAGTGCCTTTTCTGCGTGAACGTTAATGACATTTACACATGTGACTTTGAATCGCTCTCGAGGCACACAAAAGCCTTCCTCCCGGGCGAGATAATGACATGTTATCTCCAAATGTCATTGTTATGCCTTTTTTTCATTCGCACACCGGAGAGGTTGCCCACCACTTACGTAGGCCTGCAACATGCGTGAGGGGGCATTACCGTACAGCGGTATGAGGCACGAGCCCGTAGCAGCCTAATAAAGCCGGTTTCCCACGTCATTGGGCTTTGACTTCTTCGGCACGTTCCGCCACGGTGCGGTATAAATGAGCACTTCCCACGCCACGGACGAGTGGAAACGCGTCTTTTGCTTCGGTCACTTGCACGCCATGCGCGTCCCGTGGAGGTGCAGACTCGCAATAACAGCGTGCGCGCTTCTAGTCTTCACAGCTGGTGATGCTCAACCGCGCAATGAGGCGCGCGTGACACAATCCGTGCACCCACGCGGGAACCACTGGGCAGTAGGTGAGGCTCCGATTCGGTTCCGTGGCGTGTTCTAAACTCCAGAACCTTTCTGTTTCTAGGCAGAGCTGACATGGTTTCTTCTGATCATTCCTCTGATCCTTTGATTGAGAAACGAGCTTGTTCAGCACGTGAATATCTTGAGTCTTACATTGTTTTAAAGTAAAACTTCACGTTTGCTATTCAGATAATACACTCGAAGTTTGTTGGTTATTATTGATTATTGTTATTTGTTGTGTATTAATAATCATCAGGCATATAATTCAATAGCAACTCTGAATGAGACCTTCTACAGTGAAAGGTATAGAAGAAGCGTGTGGTTATAAGCGTGGGGAGAGTCTGGAACCACTGGTTAAATACTTGCAGTTTAACGCGCTTAAAGTGCCCGAATGCAAACGTTTGCATGATAAGATAAAATAATAACCGTATTATGACTTTCTGTCCCATGTGAATTTGCCTCAGTGTTTCCAGAACTCCCATTATTACAGCAGCGCTTGGCTTCGTGGGGAAGCGTGCGCGTGCGATTTAATGCACCCAGCCCCTTCACGTGGGTCAGAAAGAGCCTGTTACCCTGCGACATCCATCGGAAAATATAAGAACAACAACAACAATAATAATAATGTAGAATTTTAATTAGGTAAAGTAGTAACACTACTTCACCTGATTACCTGCAGTAATTATTACCTGATTACCTGCAGTAATTATTACCTGATTACCTGCAGTAATTATTACCTAATTACCTGCAGTAATTATTACCTGATTACCTGCAGTAATTATTACCTGATTACCTGCAGTAATTATTACCTGATTACCTGCAGTAGAAACCCCCTGTTCTGTGCTCACAGTGAAAAATGACACTGGTACTTAATCAGTGGGGCATTTGGGAACTGTTATCACCATAAATCGTCTGCGTCTCAGTGATTGTGCTATGGCTGTGGTGTAATCAAACAATTTCTTCCCACGAATCTTCATTTGTGGCTTTAGTTCGTCTTAGGAAAGAGTGATTTCGGTTTGAATCCAGTGTGAACTCTTTTATTTCTCATGACAGAGGACAGCACTTTATAGCACCAGAAAGCAAGGCTATTGAAAAAAGATGTTTAGAGCTGGAACTAAATAATTGGTCAAAGTGATTCCAGAACCAAGTTGCTTTATATATTTTTGTCAGTTTCCTTACATTAGTTAAATGTTTGACTTGAATTGAGGAAAGACTTGGGGATACATTGTTGATTAATTTTGTAGATTTTAGCCATTCTGTGAATATCTGTGTGCAAGAAACAAAATGAAACGTCCTTAAATAGAAGTGAAATTTGGAGGGAAGAGAAGGAAAAGAGATGACCGAGTGTTTCCTTTTCACGTCAACTAGCTGCTCTGTTCCCTGGCTATGACGGTCCATGTCTGTGAGCTTTCACCCTCAGGACTGGAGTTTGACATAACTGGTCTGGTGCAACTTCTCTGTCCAACAACACGCTGAGAGAGTAAAACCAGCAACATGTATTTCAACCAGCGTGCTGCACACGGGCTACAAGCACACAGATGATTTTGGTCACCAGCTGGGTCCAGCAGTAGGGTCAGAGCTAGAGTATGGGACCTAAGACGTGTTTTGGACATCACTGCAGTCGAATAAGAATAGTTCCAGCACGAATGTTTGATGTTCAGAGCAAGATGCCCAGTTTTTACAATGTTAGATGTGTAAAAGAACAAAATAAGTTTCGAAGCTGTTTAGCTGCAGAAAACGTATGATTTGTGTCTATGTTTTGTCTTTATAAACCGCTTTACTGGACTAGATCGTTGATAAAGAATGAATATTAAATGTGTAAAGGCTTTTCCCCTGTCAAGATCGTAGACTAAGAGGCCTGTTTCTCAGCAGATTCAATAATGCTTGTTTTAACGTCGTCTTGCGCTGGCTCGGAACCACCACTGACCCCTCACTCCCCTGTCTTGTTAACCCCTCAGGCCACCTGATGGGAAAGAAGAGTATACATCACCACCGAGATGGTGGCAGTGAGCGTGATTCTCCCGTAGCATGGGCTGACCAAAAGCCAGACGGAGATAGAAAGTCTGCCGGACTGCCCCGAGCACTGGGCACGGTTCTGGCTGGACCAGAGCGCGAGACAAAAAATGAGAGAGAAAGCGTAAGCGCGAGTGAGCCAAATCAGGGCACGCCGGCATGGAGCAGACTGTGGGAAAAGCAGCTCACGCGCACTAGAGATCTCAGACAGGTGCGTGGAGGAGAGCACCTTCATTTTCTTTTCTACATAAAGTCAGTAGGCACGTTGTAAAAGATGGAAAAAAACTATAACAAAATACACATTTGTCATAATAATGATCTTTGAACTAATTCTGGAGTCATAGCTAGTGTATCTATACTAACCCGTGTTCAGTATATGTATACTAAGACATGTATCTGCATTTTGTCACTATTGAAACTCCAGTCCATGCTGTATGCTCCCGTGTGTCCCCAACGCTAGATTAACCAGTCACTCCACACGCCACATCCCGTGTGTCCCCAACGCTAGATTAACCAGTCACTCCACACGCCACATCCCGTGTGTCCCCAACGCTAGATTAACCAGTCACTCCACACGCCACATCCCGTGTGTCCCCAACGCTAGATTAACCAGTCACTCCACACGCCACATCCCGTGTGTCCCCAACGCTAGATTAACCAGTCACTCCACACGCCACATCCCGTGTGTCCCCAACGCTAGATTAACCAGTCACTCCACACGCCACATCCCGTGTGTCCCCAACGCTAGATTAACGAGTCACTCCACACGCCACATCCCGTGTGTCCCCAACGCTAGATTAACCAGTCACTCCACACGCCACATCCCGTGTGTCCCCAACGCTAGATTAACCAGTCACTCCACACGCCACATCCCGTGTGTCCCCAACGCTAGATTAACGAGTCACTCCACACGCCACATCCCGTGTGTCCCCAACGCTAGATTAACGAGTCACTCCACACGCCACATCCCGTGTGTCCCCAACGCTAGATTAACGAGTCACTCCACACGCCACATCCCGTGTGTCCCCAACGCTAGATTAACCAGTCACTCCACACGCCACATCCCGTGTGTCCCCAACGCTAGATTAACCAGTCACTCCACACGCCACATCCCGTGTGTCCCCAACGCTAGATTAACCAGTCACTCCACACGCCACATCCCGTGTGTCCCCAACGCTAGATTAACGAGTCACTCCACACGCCACATCCCGTGTGTCCCCAACGCTAGATTAACGAGTCACTCCACACGCCACATCCCGTGTGTCCCCAACGCTAGATTAACGAGTCACTCCACACGCCACATCCCGTGTGTCCCCAACGCTAGATTAACCAGTCACTCCACACGCCACATCCCGTGTGTCCCCAACGCTAGATTAACGAGTCACTCCACACGCCACATCCCGTGTGTCCCCAACGCTAGATTAACGAGTCACTCCACACGCCACATCCCGTGTGTCCCCAACGCTAGATTAACCAGTCACTCCACACGCCACATCCCGTGTGTCCCCAACGCTAGATTAACGAGTCACTCCACACGCCACATCCCGTGTGTCCCCAACGCTAGATTAACGAGTCACTCCACACGCCACATCCCGTGTGTCCCCAACGCTAGATTAACGAGTCACTCCACACGCCACATCCCGTGTGTCCCCAACGCTAGATTAACGAGTCACTCCACACGCCACATCCCGTGTGTCCCCAACGCTAGATTAACGAGTCACTCCACACGCCACATCCCGTGTGTCCCCAACGCTAGATTAACGAGTCACTCCACACGCCACATCCCGTGTGTCCCCAACGCTAGATTAACGAGTCACTCCACACGCCACATCCCGTGTGTCCCCAACGCTAGATTAACGAGTCACTCCACACGCCACATCCCGTGTGTCCCCAACGCTAGATTAACCAGTCACTCCACACGCCACATCCCGTGTGTCCCCAACGCTAGATTAACGAGTCACTCCACACGCCACATCCCGTGTGTCCCCAACGCTAGATTAACGAGTCACTCCACACGCCACATCCCGTGTGTCCCCAACGTTAGATTAACGAGTCACTCCACACGCCACATCCCGTGTGTCCCCAACGCTAGATTAACCAGTCACTCCACACGCCACATCCCGTGTGTCCCCAACGCTAGATTAACGAGTCACTCCACACGCCACATCCCGTGTGTCCCCAACGCTAGATTAACGAGTCACTCCACACGCCACATCCCGTGTGTCCCCAACGCTAGATTAACCAGTCACTCCACACGCCACATCCCGTGTGTCCCCAACGCTAGATTAACCAGTCACTCCACACGCCACATCCCGTGTGTCCCCAACGCTAGATTAACGAGTCACTCCACACGCCACATCCCGTGTGTCCCCAACGCTAGATTAACGAGTCACTCCACACGCCACATCCCGTGTGTCCCCAACGTTAGATTAACGAGTCACTCCACACGCCACATCCCGTGTGTCCCCAACGCTATATTAACCAGTCACTCCACACGCCACATCCCGTGTGTCCCCAACGCTAGATTAACGAGTCACTCCACACGCCACATCCCGTGTGTCCCCAACGCTAGATTAACGAGTCACTCCACACGCCACATCCCGTGTGTCCCCAACGCTAGATTAACCAGTCACTCCACACGCCACATCCTGTGTGTCCCCAACGCTAGATTAAGCAGTCACATGACACGCCACATCCCGTGTGTCCCCAACGCTAGATTAACCAGTCACTCCACACGCCACATCCCGTGTGTCCCCAACGCTAGATTAACCAGTCACTCCACACGCCACATCCCGTGTGTCCCCAACGCTAGATTAACCAGTCACTCCACACGCCACATCCCGTGTGTCCCCAACGCTAGATTAACCAGTCACTCCACACGCCACATCCCGTGTGTCCCCAACTCTAGATTAACCAGTCACTCCACACGCCACATCCCGTGTGTCCCCAACGCTAGATTAACCAGTCACTCCACACGCCACATCCCGTGTGTCCCCAACGCTAGATTAACCAGTCACTCCACACGCCACATCCCGTGTGTCCCCAACGCTAGATTAACCAGTCACTCCACACGTCAAATTCTGCGTCTCCAACTCTAGATTAACCAGTCACTCCACACGCCACATCCCGTGTGTCCCCAACGCTAGATTAACCAGTCACTCCACACACCCGCTCCCTGCTCCCAGATCTCTCTCTTTAAGCACATTGGAATGGTATTTGGTCTTATATGTTTTCAACATTTCAATTCAAACCTGATTTTATTGGCCTTCCCCAAAGGTAGTGGTAGCTGTCTGTGTGCCAAACGTGACCCATCTTGGTTTCTTGGTTTACCACCTTTCTGGGTAACTGTTGCCTAACGAATAACAGTGTTGATGTTCCTCTCTATGCAGGTAGTGAAGCTTTTGTTTCTGGCTTCTCCCAGCGAAGCCCATGCGAGCTGAGGGGTGTTAGACAGAAGTCCAGCGTCAGGCTCTAGACGCTAAAAGACTCGCTGGAGTTTGAAGCAAATGGAAGTCAATGCATCACATCACTGCTGCTAGCCCTGTCATAGAAATAAAGTAATATGCATGATATCTTTTCTGTACTGCATTTACTTACACATAAGCATAACAAGCTAGTGTTGTTTGTAAATCTAACTCCAGTACCCAACATGTCAGTTATACATTTGCAATTTATTTTAGGCATATACATTAAGTTATTCATGTGAGTAATGTTTAATCAGACATATTCAATAAAGTTTTAACCCTAAATTGTAATCCCATATTTATGAAGTAAAATACATACATATTTTATGTTCTTTTAGTTCATTATCCGATGGAAAAAGAAAGATTTTGATTTATGTGCCAACAGAGTGAAGTGAATGTAAAAGACAAACAAGGGAAAGATATTTAGATATTGGAAAAAAAGTGATGATTTTTACTTTTAGATTGGATTTTTAAAAGTGGAATACAAATAAATGGTGTGTTATTTTGTCACGCGTTGGGCTTTTCCTGGTTATACTGAAATAAATGCAGAACGACTCTAAGGGTACTTCTGCGTTACAGCTGAACAATTATTAATGCTTTATAGGATAACCTGCCTTTCTGTGTCTTTGGTGGCTAAAGCAATTTGAGACAGTCCTCTTTAGAAAGCAGCCTGCACAAGTAATACATAGGTCTCACTTGATCAACATTAAGGTCCAGTCTGATGACTGAAGACCTTTGCACCTGACACCTGACAGGTGCATAAATGAGACACCAGTGTTGGCTGATGTGGTTATTAAGCCATGGCCACAAGATGGCAGGATGAATTACATGAGTTGCTCAGGTAATTTAACTGCTACCCTTTTCCTACAGGAGTCATGCAGCAAAACAAAACAAAGCAAAACAAAACAAAAACCCCTTTCACTGTAAATAAAACTCTTTTCTGCTAACATTCCCCCGACGGTTTGTCCATACAACACTATTTGTCAAGTAGTCACTTATGAAGCAGTGATGAATGACAGGCTTGGTGATGTCAGTTCACTAATGGACACTCACTGCATGTAATTACACAGCCAGGGCGCAAGGGGCCGCGCGGAGCTGCATCTCCTCATTAAGGAGACACTGAGGTTCCTCGCGAAGACAGACGTAAATGTGAACTGGATTCATTTATTTATTTTAAATGTTGTTAAGTGCATTCTGCTCACACAACCTGAAGCCCTGTAGCCGGTTGTGTTTATGATGTCTGATTTGTTACGAATGAAAAGCTGAATAGAAATGTAAAACATTACATCCCGCGTCTAGTAATGACACTATGAGAAAAAACCTCACTGCACTTCTGGAAAACAGTCCTAAATAATAATAAAAATGGTCAAAATGTAAAGTGCAGTCGTCTGAGGAATTCTATGACCACGACCAGGAGGAAGAGGAGGGAGAAGTCTGTCACCTCAGGACCTTTCACGAGTTTCACATAATCGTATGCTCCCACTTCTCAAGCGACTGAAGGACTTTATGCAATTTTATTCTCTTTAAATTATTCACATTATGCTTGATACTATGCTTTGGGTTTAAGAAAAGCTCATTATAATTTATTATATTATATTATATTATTATGCATTTAGGGCTGAGTTTGTTACCCACTGAACTAGCTAGAAGACATTCGTATATCCCATATTTTGGACACTTGCAGTTATGGTGAAAAGATCAGAAAAGGTGATACTGCTTATGACAATATTGTTCTGTTTTTAAAGGTATGTACATTCCTTGCCCTAAACGTAACCACAACAACAACAACAACAACAACAACAACAACTATAATAATAATTGCTGAAATGTCCCAATTGTGAAGACAAAATGTATCAGCTGAATTTGCCGTTTTGTATCTGTGAAGGAGCAAAGAAAAGTGTCTTCTAATCATGACCACTAGAGGGCAGCATTAATAGAGCAACGCCTGCTAAACATGTGCAACCTGTAAACGCTTTCTGTAAATTATAGAAGCTTAAAAAGGGAATTGAATAATTAATGAAATTCAGTCCCGCGTTAAGTAGTTGATACTAACTAAAACTTTAAATTGGATTTGTCTTATGAATGCATCTTCCTGTTTTTTTTTTATTATCCTCTTATTACAATAAAAATTAAAATATCAAATTTTAAATTGTGCTTTTTGTATAAATCCAATTCTTTAGAATACAAATAAAACAATCAGAGAGACAATCAGACACACATATAAGATGACAAACACAAAAAAAAACAAGAGTAATTTAAATGACCATGTAGAAATACATGACTGACAAATGAGAATGTTTTACATTACAGATAGAGATTGAGTGTAACTTTTTTTAATTACTACTTTCTATGCTGATTCTTACAAAATACAAACTATAAATGGGCACAGAATACACAGCAGTGCATATACAGTATTTGTATCTGTATATATACAGTTACCGTATCTAAAACAAATACCACTGGATAAAGCTTTTCTAACACACTGGACAGATAGAAAGAATAAATAAATTGACTTTGCATAATTCTATCAGACACTGAAAGAAAATCAGAATGATTGAAACATCGAGTGAGAAACACTAATCTGAAAGACTGAGTGAGAAACTGAACTGGAACGTTAAGGGCACTGGGATGCAGTGACGTGACACGCTGCTGCAACAGAACATTTCTGCTCTAACAAATCAACAAGATCCTTTATAATAACAAATAAACACACAAAAAAGGTTAAAACATCTTAGTTATATCGTCTGAATGCACTTCAGTGTGAAAAAGACAATGGTGTACAATAAAGACTTTGAACTTGGTTCTCTCTCTCTCTCTCTCTCTCTCTCTCTCTCTCTCAGTGAGTGTCATCCAGACAGAGGCATCCTTCCAGCCCAGCGTGGTGTCATCAGAGCAGCTTCCCCAGGATGAGCACTCGGCCTGCTGGGCTGTGCCCGACTGGCTCGTGGTACACTGGAACAGGGAGCCTGTCTGCATTTACCACGTCTTGCCGATAGACTGGATGTGTTCCTTGGCCTTAAGCCTCAGCGACGCGATACTGGAGTGGCGTGGATCAGTGTCCTCGGCAGGGAGCTTGTCCACGAAGCCCGAGCACTGGTAGTGCGGAGGCTGGCTCGGCGGGGGTGCAGTGGGACACATGGCTGCCCCGAGGTGGGGTAGAGTGTGGCTCAGGGCCGGAGGCCCCAGGTAGGGTGGAGGCGTGTAGCTGGAGGGCAAACCTGTCTGAGAGCCCATGAACCCCGGCAGCGACTGCAGGGGAGAAGCACAGGGGGGCAGGGGCCCTGTCCGCCAGGGCTCCAGGGGCAGGTTGCTGCCCAGCGCAGGGGCCACCGCTCGGGGGAAAGGTGGCACGCAGGAGTCCTGGAGCTTGATGGAGCTCATCTCCAGCTTCTCCTGGCGACGCCACTTGGCACGACGGTTCTGGAACCACACCTGGATTGGCACATTTGAATGGTTCACTTGTAAGTGGGATGATTGTTTGAGCACCGAGTAACGCAGACGTACCTCGGCGATCTTATGCCCTCGCAGTGGACATACGAGAATGAAGAAAATGGCAGCAAAACTAGAATTCTTCTTAATGAATGAAAGTATATCACGTTACTCGATGCATGTTAAAATAAGTAATAATAATACCGAAATCATAAATTATACATTGTTCCACGACCTGTATTTTGTTTTTTGACAGGAAAAAATTATTTTGGTTCTAGAATTTTTACTATTAAAAACAGCAACAGACAAGTTTTGAAACTGTTTAAGCCATTATTACATCGCGTGTTAAACTCAAACAAGTCTGTGTTTTCCCGCAAGATCTGTCATAGTTATTTAGAAACACCTACATATTAAATTTATGAAGAACAAATCTGAGACACTGAGACAAATGTTCAGCAATCTCATTATTATAGAAGTTATTAGATAAGCTCTTTAGATTCCTTAAGAATCGGTAATTAATAGGTCATTACATAGAAAAAATCTATTACAAGAAATACTTTAAAAGAACTACGTTAAAGGACATATTTTATCGGTTGTGTAAATTAAGCATGCCACTTAATCAAAGAGTTTAAGTATATTAGAAAAAATAGTTAATGATAATTTAAAAGATCTAAGCTTAACAAAGGTACGTGTGGTAGGATAATTTTGTAACGCCTGCAAAATGGTTACTAAATGGGAAAAACACAGTTTGGTTTATTGATTTCAAGTGAATTCATTTTAACTAAAAAAAAAAATCACAATTCCTTATTCCTAAATAAACCTATAATTATCTCAATTTAATCGTCACAATTAAATCGGTTTTCTTCATACGCATTCTTTGCATTCATTATTGTCACGCATCACAATATCACAATAACTTTAAAATAATTATCTAAATAATTTTAAAGACCGTTTCTTTATTATAATACGGCCCAACTATATTATATCTATCTCCGTTCATGTTAAGTAATAAAAAACCTCGTGCATCTTTCTACTAAAAACAAAGTTTAAAGCCTCTCTAACGTGATCGTTTTAACAACCTTACCTTTCTAACTTTCTAGACTTGGTGGATTTAATGCTACAGAAAACCTTACGGTCTGCTCACCTGCACGCGCACTTCCGGTAAGTTCACCTTCAGCGCGAGTTCCTCTCGGCTGTACACGTCCGGATAGTGCGACTTCTCGAACGCTCGCTCCAGCTCGTGCAGCTGAAAGGTGGTGAACGTGGTCCTGTTCCTGCGGTGCTTCTTCTTCTGACTCTCGTCGTCTGAGAGCCTACCGTCGCTGTCCGGTAAGTCTGGACTGGCGGGTGCTCCAGATCTGCCGGCGCAGCGGACACCTGCGCGCAGGTGGAGCAGGTTTACTTATACACCACTTTAATTCGCGCTACTTTAACTTTCGTTCACTTACTTCCAGCCCTTTCGGAGTGTGTGTCCTTTCTCAGAGACCCCACGCCGCCCGGGGGGAACACACTGTCCTCCTTAAATCCCAGAATCGCCTCGATGCTGTGGATTCTCGCCTGGTTTACCGGGCTCCGACGTGTACGCGCAGACGGTGGCACACGCTCTTCCATGTTCGCTGACTGTGAGCCAAGAAGCCGCATTGATTTTAAATAAATAAATAAATAAATAAAATACCGGAGAGAGTTAGTGACAGCTGCCGAATTCTGCCGAAAGATGGATAGAGTCAAACTATCTATTAACTTGAAAGTAGACTTGCGTAAATTGTATTGCGTGCGGCCGGGCGCAAATAAATGGCTTCCCTTGTATTTTAATCCTAGATATCCCCGCCAGGTAATGCTAAACCTTTTGGAGGACAAGAGGTTATGCTTATACACTCCGCTTTTAAGGCAGGTTAACTTTAGTGGATATCACCTTAGTCATAGTCCTTAGCGCAGCGACGATGCAAGTCTCCCCTCGCAATGGACCCCTTTATGGACATCACAGCCCCCGTGACGTCAGAAAAACGTCAGATTTGGGGGTTCAGTGTTGTCCTAACTCCTCCCAAACTCCCCAAGCAGACACACCACCCTGGCCGTCACTTAAACTGCCACACGGGAACCTTAAACCGCTCTTTTCCTCCAGATGTCCCATTCAGTAAGATTAGAGTTGGAGGTGGGATAAAATTATGTTTCTAAAATCTTAGCCAGGTGGCACATTATGAGATGCAAGTTCAAAGTAACTACTGAAAAAAAACCAAAAAACAAATAGTCATTTAGGTATGCGGAGTTAAAGCAGGAAAACAATGAAAACAGTGCGGTGTATTAACCTAAAAAAGCCCGAAAATAAAGACATTATTGCCTGTTTGCGACCTGTCGAATGTCATCTTACAGTGATCAGCCGGGCGCAGACAGGACAAGGTAACAACGGTATATATTTAGGATAAGACATTCATACATATATATATATATATATATATATATATATATATATATATATATATATATATATATATATATATATTCATATATATATATATATATATATATATATTCTTTTTTTTTTTTTTTTACTAATTCTGGTCGTATGAAGGAAAACGGTGAAAGGAAAAATATGTTTGAGTTAGTGTTACCTTTAGGTCGAAGTTTATTGTTTACTGACATTTGAAAAGTCTTTAAAAAGCACGCCTAATTAAAAGGTACTAATGTGGAATTACGGGCTCCTTCACACCCAGTGCACGCGGTTTCCTTCCAGTGGTGAACGTCAACATAACATGATCTCACGAGCCGTGCACGCGGTCCTTGGGAGCGACCCTGCAATTGAGGTGCAGTTAATTGGAAGAATTTGCCAACTTCCTCAGTATAGAATGGATATGTGTAATTAGCGCTTAACAAAGACTGACAACAGTTTAATCTGCGGCCCACACGCTGTTTAAGGGGATTCTAGTTTTCTCCCTTTAAAACACAAAACACCTTTGTTTAAACTATTTGGATTTTCTGTTATTACTACGGATAATGGGCTATTAGCCCCCCTACGCTTTTTATTCACGCGCTCTCAGCAGAGAAAGGGAAATATATACAAAAGCAGAAAGAACAGATTATCTGACACGATTATAATTTTATCGTACACGGTGGAAACAACAGAATATAGAACAGAAGCGCATTATTGTTGAAACTAGTTGCGCGCTGTTGAAGACGCAACGGAAAGCATGCACACAAATTTGTCTGTGTGTGCAATTACAATATAGCCAAAAATAAACGTGCACACACACACACACACACACACACACACCTTATACTCAGATGTTCCTGAACTGTAATATATTGTTTATTGAACAACAACAGGAGCAACAACAACAACAACAACAACAACAACAACAACAACAATAATAATAATAATAATAATAATGTTATTGTGCGGGTTTTTTAAAACCATATTTGTTTTAACCCTGTACTGACAAATATGAAAACTCTGCAGACAGATCCTAGATCAGTCTGATCCAAATATTAATCTGATTCCAATCATTCGTTGAGGTTTTTTAAACTACAATTTTCAGCATTTCTTGAAAGCATAAATTGAACAAAAATAGGCTTATTATATTTTCTGAATACCTAAAATAATCCAGCGTTTAAAAGAGATGACTGATTATGTAATTCAGGACAACAAAGTAAAACTCACGTATTCTCCAGTAGATGGAATCTGACAGGTGACGTTTCGTGGTCCAGAGCTCCTAAGAGCGTCTGATACAGGCACTTATCTTGACGGGACAACATTCTTAGCTCTGCTGACCCTATTAGCTCTTAATTTTTTGCGCACAGAATCCAGAACATTTTCCGCGGACTGATATGTAATTCAACACAAACGATTTCTTCCGATCAATCAACCCCTACAACATCAAATAATCTGAGATTAAATGGACATTTTCTTGTGTGAAAGATTAAAGGACAGTAGTGCAAATTAGATCCTTAACAACTAATCTGAGTTGTTTAATCTTTTAATAATTGCTTTATGAGACTTTTAATATATATTACAATGCACAGATCCAATTTCCTCAGGAAGAAGAAAAAATAACTTTGAAACAAAATATCTTAGTTTATCAACATTTGTTTAACTTCAGTTAAATTGTATCAGAGTTACGTTTTGGAAGTCATTCTAAATAATTTAAAAAGTCATCAAATTTACTCATAATTGTATATATTGTCTATTACCCTATTACTTCCAAAATGTTGCTTCAGAAATTAATGTCTTAAATTATATATCATACCAATGTCTGAATCAAGGTGAAGTTTCATTAAATTCAGTTTTCAATGTTTATATATTTTCACTCAATAATTTTAAGACCCAATATTTTCCTTATCTCATGACAAATTTATGAGCTCCAATTTATGACTAATCTGTTTTATTACAAGCATTATGCTTAGTGTTTTGTCTCAGGTGAAATCAGCAGTTTGTACCAAATGCATAATTTTAGTGATCAGTGCAATACTACACCCAGGAGGTGATGAATGTGCTGTTGTCTTATCAGAAGTCTAACTTTCTCATCACCACCTGGGTCATGTACATATTATTTGAGAATACCTGAACATACATTGATCGTGACCAGTGACAACTGTTTTCTAACTGTACAATGTAAAAAGCCACTGCATGAAATATCTATGTGGAGGGATGTTTTAGGAATACTCAGGAAAAGCAAGAACACTGAGGATGAACTGAGAGACAAAAATTGCCCCACCATTAGCACCATTTCACACCATTAAAACCAGCAACCCACCGAGCACACCACCAGGTGCAGCGAGATGGGGTAATATACAGGGGTAATAATTGGAGTAATGATGGGGTAATATACAAGGGTAATAACGGGAGTAATGAAGGGGGAAATATACAGGGGTAATAACGAGAGTAATGATGGGGTAATATACAGGAGTAATAAAGTGAGTAATGATGGGGGAAATATACAGGAGTAATAATGGGAGTAATGATGGGGTAATATATAGGGGTAATAACAGGGGGAAACAGTGGGGTAATAAAATGAGTAAAAATGAGAATAATAAATGGAGTAATAATGCAAAATAATATGAATAATAATTAAAAAGAGTAATAATGGGAAGATTAAATCTAGTAATAAATGGGAGCAATAATGGCAGTAATAATGTAGTAATATATATGGAGTAATAATGGAGTAATATATGGAGTAATATATGGAGTAATAATGGAATAATATATGGCGTAATAATGGCGTAACGATGGAGTAATATATGGAGTAATAATGGAGTAATGTATGGAGTAATAATGGAGTAATGTATGGAGTACTGTTGGGAGTAGTAAATGGAGTAATAATGGAGTAATAATAATTTGAGTATTAACAGGAGTAATAATGGGAATAACAAAGACTCAGCCTCAAAAAGTTAATGAATATAAACAGGCTAAAGTGATATATTTCTCAGTCAGCATCCCAGTTCTTTGCCATGTTTGTTAATAGATTAATACCTTTTAGCTCCAACAGGATATTTCATTAGTCAGAAATGATAATCTGGCTGACATTAACACAGGTAATGTTAGTAACGTACATTAACACGGGTAATGTTAGTA
Source organism: Electrophorus electricus (assembly GCF_041902795.1). Taxonomy (NCBI): domain Eukaryota; kingdom Metazoa; phylum Chordata; class Actinopteri; order Gymnotiformes; family Gymnotidae; genus Electrophorus; species Electrophorus electricus. The sequence continues at coordinate 1,590,515 of NC_137504.1, forward strand.
ACGTACATTAACACAGTTAATGTTAGTAACGTACATTAACACGGGTAATGTTAGTAACGTACATTAACACGGGTAATGTTAGTAACGTACATTAACACGGATAATGTTGATAACGTACATTAACACGGTTAATGTTAGTAACGTACATTAACACAGTTAATGTTAGTAACGTACATTAACACGGGTAATGTTAGTAACGTACATTAACACAGTTAATGTTAGTAACGTACATTAACACGGGTAATGTTGATAACGTACATTAACACGGGTAATGTTAGTAACGTACATTAACACAGTTAATGTTACTAACGTACCTTAACACGGGTAATGTTAGTAACGTACATTAACACGGGTAATGTTATTAACGTACATTAACACAGGTAATGTTGATAACGTACATTAACACAGTTAATGTTACTAACGTACCTTAACACGGGTAATGTTAGTAACGTACATTAACACGGGTAATGTTATTAACGTACATTAACACAGGTAATGTTGATAACGTACATTAACACAGTTAATGTTACTAACGTACCTTAACACGGGTAATGTTGATAACGTACATTAACACGGGTAATGTTATTAACGTACATTAACACAGGTAATATTGATAACGTACATTAACACAGTTAATGTTACTAACGTACCTTAACACGGGTAATGTTAGTAACGTACATTAACACGAGTAATGTTATTAACGTACATTAACACAGGTAATGTTAGTAACGTACATTAACACAGTTAATGTTAGTAACGTACATTAACACGGGTAATGTTATTAACATACATTAACACAGGTAATGTTAGTAACGTACATTAACACGGGTAATGTTACTAACGTACATTAACACGGGTAATGTTATTAACGTACATTAACACAGGTAATGTTAGTAATGTACATTAACACAGGTAATGTCTAACCTCACACTCAGCACGTTTCGTTAATTTTCTAAGGTATTTATGGCCTAATTAATAACCATCAACCATCAAGCTTTGGATGAGCAGTACAAGCTGTATATGAGATGATGATGTGGAATAGTCTGTTATAAATATTACACAGTCTGCAGTAGTGTCATAACACTGCTGTCCCCATTTACCCACTGCAGGCTTGTAGCTGATCTGGGACCTGATGTTACAACAACAGTAACCTATACAACTTAGCTAGTGAGCAGTACAGGCAGATAAGGAACAGGGCCTTACTGGGTGCTCAGAGGGACACACACAGGGTTCCTCTGAGTCCCAGCGTTTGAACAACACACGGAAGGGGAGAACTCCTCCTCTGACGGCTGGGGGAGATCCTGGAAGAACACACAACTACACTCATGAGCAAATTATTATGACCTTCCTGAAGTGAACCAGGTGTTTTGATAGCCATATCACCACAGTTCCTTTAAGAATCCTGACATATTTCATACAAAGCCTTTGTGTTGTGTGTTTTAGGTAATCGAGTGTAGTATTGCGGTGTGTGTTTGGTCCTCCTTGCTGCTACATGACAGAGCACCTCTCCTCTGCTTTGCTCTTCATCTCGGTGAGGGTTGCAGATGCTTTCTCTCTCATCTGCTCAATGTCCATGTTCTGCAGGTTCTGGAGGTGACCCAGGATGGAGTCCTTCTCCTCCTCTTCTGTGGCATCCTCCTCCACCATCTTCAGCAGTTCCTCGGGGATGTCCACGTCATCACCAGCCATCTGGATCATGTTCTCATCCTGCTCACTCTGACAGCACGCGCACACACCCACACACACCCACACACACCCACACACACACCCACACACATCCACACGTACAGAGTGTAAGTAACAGTACAGCCAGTGGCCTCGTCACAAGGATTCAGTACATGAGAGCTGCTACATTTTTATTTTTGCGGCTGGGATCCACAAAAAGGCCAGAAAGATTCTCACATCCTCCAGAGAGTTGGACGTTTACATTTACAGCATTTAGCAGATGCCCTGATCCAGAGCGACTTACAAAAGTGCTTTGTCATTTCCCATTGGACACATCCTAGTACAGTACAGTAGGTTAGAGTCCAAGATACCAATGAACTAGAATTCTGTAGAAATACAGGGATCAGTGCTGATGCCTAGAAGTACAAAATACATAAGGTCCATCTCAGACAACGATAAGTGCAATAAACAATAAGTACTAGAGTTTGTTAGACAACATCAGTGTAATAAACAAAACCCTACAATAAGTATTAGTTTAGTCAGTCAATATAAGAGCAGGGTCAATGGTCATTTAAATATTCCACAAATAGATGGGACTTCAGTCTGCATTTGAAGACTGCAAGGGACTCAGCTGTCTGGACAGCAAGCAGAAGTTCATTCCACCATCTGGGAGCCAGGACAGCTTTAGCTTCAGGTCAAACCCTCCCAGTCTATTCTCCTTTCCCACACAACCCAGCACCTCACGTTTACTGGCAACAGCATAATGCTCAGATTATCTGCATCATTGATAGATTTTTGCATTTGTCTCACGGACCTTGGGTTGCAGCACACAGCTGTAGCTATGTCACCCCACACAAACCTCAAGACAGGATTAAGGTTTCAAATAAGAATGAGCCAGATTATACAACCAACCAGGTGCCGTTCAGAGTCATATCTCAAAAATTAAGCATTCTAGGTAGCAAATAAAAAATATACTTAGATAAAGATATAATTAGATATAATTAGATACAACTTTAAAACTTTAAAAATTAAAGAAATTATATGAAAACAGTTACTTAAATATAAGTAACTGGGAAATATAACCACAATCATCTTTCATCAAATATGGAATATTAGGTTATTACATTAAAAGACACTGTTGTGGATAAAGATCCAATGACTACTTCAACTAAAATTAATACATTAACACAGTTTTAGTGAGAAATCTAAACAAAGGGAATTATTTTTTGAAAACCTGTTTTAAAAGTCTGGCCTCTACACACTAATCTCCCTCTTTCGGATTTTATATGTCAACCATTTTGTGTTGGTCCTGTTGTTTCTTTGACCAGGCAGAAATCACAAAGATGTCAGCATGGAAGCCAACAGGTCCGGATAGAGTCGGTCAACTCCGCACTTCAGTCAGAGCTATGGCTAAGGTGTGAGTACAGGTGTATGTGTGTGAGGACAACTGACAGCACTGCCTGCTAGTCCTGACACACACACACACACACACACACACACACACACACACACACACACACAGACACACACACACACACACACACACAGACACACACACACACACACACACACACACACGCACACACACACACACACACACACACACAGACACACACACACACACACGCACGCACGCACACACACACACACACAAACACACACACACACACAGACACACACACGCGCACGCACACACGCACGCACACACACACACGCGCGCACACACACACAGACACACACACACACACACAGACACACACACAGACACACACACACACACAGACACACACACACGCACACACACACACACACACAGACACACACACACACACACACACACAGACACACACACACACACGCACGCACACACACACACGCACACACACACACACACACACACACACACACACACACACACACATGCACGTCCCTGGTCTTTACACGGCCAGGACACAAACTGAACACACGCCTGCGGTTTACTCTGCCTTGTTGAGGAAACAAACGTTGGGTCATGAGCTACAGAGCATCACCTGACAGGGTACATGCACTGAAACAAACCTGTCAGGGTTGTGTTTAGAGATCGGAGCCGAACGCAGACCTAGAGGATATAAAAGACATTCCATACATGTACAGCGATGCATTCTGTCAGACTCACACCAGACTCTCCATTTCAGCTGCTTTGGAGAATGTGCAGTATGATTTCTGAGTGCAGATGTTTTTGGTCATGGAGTGTCTCACCTTGGGTAGCCTGTATTTCTCCCTGAGACAAACTCTTAGGGTCGCTCGCTCTGCCTTCTTGTGTAAGAAGTCTGCATCTCTCTGTATCCTGAGGGATCACAGAGATGAATCAGTCAGGCTCGGTTAACCATTCCATATATCAGCCCGTGATGTAGTGTTTTATGGGCCAGGAGTTAAAACGCATCATCTAGAGAAATGCACCCAGCTCAGAGCTGTCGGGGACCACTGATGGCATCAGTGGAAGGAGAGATTACAGAGGACAGACAGGATTACAGAATGGTGCTTTGTGAGATGGACAGAACACACACACTATTTATATCTTCATTAAAAGATTTTTTTGTCTATAACTATAATTTTCAGTTATAAGGCACGTCAAACACAATAGTGTTAACAACAGAAAATAAAGTAAAACAAAGACTGCACTCCAGTTCAGCCTAAACAATTAAAAAAAAAAAGACGTCCAAAAAAGTGCAAAGAAAAAACCCAGAAAAGGGGCGAAATGTCCTAACAGGCTTCCGTCACTTTCTTTGAGAGTGGGAGAATGACCAGGTCTGTGTGAAAGAGTGACAAGTTAACTTACTTCTCCTCCACTAGCTGCCTCTGGTAGTCCTCGCACTCCTCTCTGGTCATGCCCACCGCAGCCGCTGGGTCTGTGGACGTCTCCTGGTCTGCCTTCTCCTCCCCTCTACCCACGCCCATACCTTTCAGCGGGTTCCCCACCACACTCTTAATGAAAAAAGACATTTTTTTAGTCCCACCAGTGTGTCTGTCTTTAGATTTTCAGCTTTTTTGCAGTTGTTTTGCTTTTCAAAAGGTCACGGTGGTAATAGTGTGGTGAGTCTGGATCCCTGATACTGCAGTGCCAGGAAACACTAACAAATACAGAGGAGAGAGAGAGAGCGCGAGAGAGAAAGCGAGAAAGCAGTTAAGGCCATAATCTGGATTAAGCCACAGCTCCACTCTGTTGCGAGGCAGATGGCTGTGTTCTTTCTCATCCACGTCCACCTAGTCCAGCAGTGCACCAGCACCAGCAGTGGTTAACTACATCCCACCAAAAGGCATCTTCAACAGACACGGCCTGCTAATCACATTATTTCCAGAGGGACCAGCCAGTACAGACAAGACACAGATATAATAGTTCTTCACATACACCAGCCGCTAAGGCCAGAGGAGCAGACAAGCAGACCTGTTCACCAGGTCTACCTGGCCACCTATACAAAATCACACACTCCCACAGAACACCTTTACACAATGAACAGAACACTTTTACATGCATACACTTCACCATACAACTTTACACACACTCACAGACTCCACAGAACACCTTTACACAAACTCGTGCACTCACACACACCACAGAACACCTTTACACCAGTACACATGGTCTTCAGTTTAATTCTCTTCTATCAAATATCCCAGAGAATGACTGGCAGTTCCTGAAAAGCAGGTCTTGTTTAATTAGGGTGTAAAAGCAGGTCTTGTTTAATTAGGGTGCAATATCCATTTGACCTTTTGTATGATTGAAAACATTTGCATTTATCTGACATTTTTATCAAAAGCAACTTACAATTATATCTGAGTACAACTTGAGCAATTGAGGGTTAAGGGCTTTGCTCAGGGGCCCCTCAGTGACAACTTGGCAGTGGTGGAGCTTGAACCAGCAACTCCGCTTATAAGTCAAGTACCTTCACCACTGAGCTACCACTGCCCAGCTCATGCTTGAGTGTGGAAATCTTGCATTAAAACATGTGAGGTCACTGTGAGGTTAAGACACTTAAGCCATGAAAAAAGCTAAAACTATGGGAATTCTGCAACGTTCCCATGATCTTCTACTGCTCTTTTGAAGACACTTGTAACAAAAACAAAAACTGACAACAGTACTGAATGGAAGGTCGTTGAAACAGGGAATTCTGGAAAATGTTTAATTTCAGGTCATCATAAGGTCTTACGCTGGTGTCACTGATGTATCAAATCAAATCAGAATTGATTTATATAGTGGGTTTTTTTTTTTACAACAGATGTTGTCACAAAGCAGCTTTACAAACGTCTGAGTCCAAGCCCCCAGTGAAGACGCCAGTGGCAAGGAAAACCTCCCTAGAGGTCTTGTCTTGTTCTGAGATGTCCGTTAAGGGCAACGGATAAGTAGGTTGGCTGGGGTGGAGGTGTGGTGGACTACAACAGGGGACATCAGGGGGTGGTGGGAGTAGCCATGGCAGCTGAGACAGCATGAGGCTCAGTAACATCACGACATCAGGGGCCTTAAATATTGAGACTGTGTCTGAATCTCGAACATTTACAGAAAGGTTATTCCATAGTGTGGGAGCTTTATAGGAAAAGGCTCTGCCCCTTGTGGTAGATTTTCTTATCCTTGGTACTCGTAAAAAGCTGCACCTTTTGATCTAAGCAGACGTGGTGGGTCGTAATGCACTAGGAGTTCTCTAAGCTACTGGGGGGCATTCAGTGACCAGTCAGTGCTCTGTAGGTCATTAGAAGTATTTTAGAATCAAGACAAAATTTTACTGGGAACCAATGTAAAGTGATGTGATCAAATTTTCTAGTTCTAGTAAGAACTTTGGCTGCTGCATTTTGAACTAGCTGGAGCTTGTTGAGAGAAATTGATTGAGGGAGATTGAGGGAGATAGAGATAGTGTGAGGGAGGGATATAGACAGAGTAAAGGGGCAGAGAAGGGAGTTTGTGAAAGTAGGATAGGGCAGAAGAGGGCAGCAGATGGGGTTTAAAAACAGAAAAGTGAGATTGTGTGTGTGTGTGCGCGAGAGTGATAGGTGGTGGTGAATGAACTGTGTGTGTGTGTGTGTGTGTGTGAGAGAGTGATAGGTGGTGGTGAATGAACTGTGTGTGTGTGTGTGTAAGAGAGTGATAGGTGGTGGTGAATTAACTGCCCAAGCAAAAACAAAATGCTAAACAATTTTTATTACTTTATGTTTTTTAATTATTTAATAATTTGCATGAAACTCAAACTACCCAAAGTCTAAAGCGCAAAGTTCTGTTCCCACAAGTTTCAGAACATACTGAGAAAACTGGTCGGGTACAAAAGCATTAGTAGGAACTTAAGGAGTTAACATGCACTGCTACGTCTCTGCATTCACACTGCACCTTTCAAATCTGTGCTGTTTTAAATGTAAACCGTTCATTTGAGGAACCTTTGCAGTGACCACACACGGATTAAACACACTTAACCAAGTGAAGTTTGCGATGTGTTGTTTTAGAAGCATCCTGGCGTAAGGATTTCTCCATTGTTTTAACAATTAGGGGAATCTTTCACGGCCTGCTACTGGCGGGGGTGTGTGTGTGGTGGGGAGGCATGAGTTTTAAGGGCTAGACCTCGCTAGCCTCTATTCACCTCCAATCTGGATTAGCAAATAGCAGCATGTGTTTGGGTGAAGCAGCTTTGAGTCTGGCCCCCGAAGTCCCTCACTGGTCACTCAGCTGGGCGTCTGGCGTCAACCTCAGAACGGGGACCTGCGCCATCTCACGGTCACATCTACAGAACCTTCACCAGGCTCAAAGCAACAGCGCTGATCCCCTCACAGCTCTGGTCCTTTCCATAGCATGGATGGGGGCCAAGCAGCCCAGTAAACAAGCAAGTGGTGTGTGAAGGCGCTCCTACAGACCCGAGTCCTGACCCACAGTGTGAACTGCAGCACAAATGCCGTCATCTGGATTTTCACTTCCATGCCAATTTAAAAAACAAAGAAATTAATTTTAAAGAAACATTAACAAAGTGTTGGGAATAAACTTTCCAGACAATTTCACAGGTCAACAAAAATATTTTTGTTCCATAAACTAAATTAGGTGTGTTGTAGTACTTTTTACCTACAGAGCAAGACATATTCGCCAAGTCTCTAAACAACAAATATTCGTAGAAAACTTCCACCACCAACAAAACGGATGTCATATTGCTGATCCCTGAACGGGCAACTAGCAACGGTAACTAAAACAAACACCAGCCAGCATTTTCAACTGATGTGGTTTCAAAATTTCAAGCCAATCAAAAACTGGAGTTCATCCCTCATCCAGCAACATGTAACCACAAATGATGGAACTAAATTACTGCGGGAATACATTGACCATTGAAACAAAAACTGTTCTGTGTTGTTTTTTTAAAAAATCTCATTAAATTTTTTTTTTTTGGGTTGAAATTAACATTGACAAATTAGAATTTATTTTGCCACACAGTCAATGGTGGCAAGAAAATAATGAAACTATTTAAAGTGAAAATATTGATGCAAAGTCTAGAAAATGTCTATTTGCATTTTAATTCATCATCTATTCTGCATAGCTGAGTTTTGAGAAAAATAACGGAAGAATGAAGATTCTCAGAAGTCCAACAGCGCACAATAGTGAGGCTCCCTCACCACACACAGCTGGCACTAACAGAAGAGCCCATGTTTAGTGGACCGCCAAGATTGGGGATTAAGGTTTTTAGAATTAGATATATAGATATCATTTATTTAGATTAAGATTTTGGCCACATACTTCAGACGACACATTCGGCACCCTGGTTATAGAACTGAGTTGGGGAAGAAATCAATCTTTTAAATAAAATTAATTAATTAATAATAAAAAAAAAAAAGAGATTCCTTTACTGTAACCAATTTTTATCTAAAACATTTAGAAGTATTTTTCCATCTTTGTCATGAATGTGTGCTCAGTGGAGTTCCTGGAAGTACTACAGCTGCAACGGTGTTTTCACACAGACAGCGGAGCCCCATGTGCGACTTCACATGCACACCCACATGACTGTATTTTTCAAATTCATTTCAAATCATGAAGACAAAAACAGATGAGCTTTGAGTTTGTGTTTTGTTTATGTAAACTGCTCAAAAGGAAACAAAGATCAAATAATTGTTTTTCCAGGTTTCAAAGATTCAAAACACATTCACAACCGCTGTGCCTTGGCCTCCGAGTTTGCAGTTCAGCTACGATACCTCTGAACAAATGGCATCTAACGTGTTTCAGCAGAGCACGTTTCCACGGCACAGCAACATTTCAGAGGACAGAGGCTCTCCTCTTGAAGCAGATGTGTGTACAACAGTGTAGTTCAAATGTTTAACATACAGTATTAATACTAATGAATATATTACATCGTATTTGGGGATCAATACACTCCATACACGCATGGAAGAACATTCACACCCTGTACAATTCAGACTGAATTTAAAAAATATTGAGGAAAAGAAAAACAACCAAATACTTTAGTTGGTCAAGTAAATAATTTACAGCTTTCAAAACAAACACAAACAGACAATCCCTCATCTACATACTGTGCTGTGTTAACCAATCAACTGTTTCATCAAAAGAACTTCTTAGCTGCTGCTTCCTGTTGGCTTCTGCCAGAGACAGAGAGAGAGAGCGAGAGAGAGAGAGAGAGAGAGAGAGAGAGAGAGCGAGAGAGAGAGAGACAGAGAGAGAGCGAGAGAGAGAGACAGAGAGAGAGAGCGAGAGAGAGCGAGAGAGAGAGAGAGAGAGAGAGAGAGAGCGAGAGAGAGAGAGAGATGGGGCAGTAGGAGAGAATGGGGGAGAGAAAAGTAACTGATGAGAATGTATGGCTAACATTAATAAGAGTAATTTATTTATTTTAATTTACTCATTTTCACATAAAAATTCTTCCAAATAGTTTTAGCTTTTTCGGACTAGCGGAACTCACTTGTACATGACGTATCCGAAAAACAGGACCGTCTGAATCACCACGACAACCACAAAGGGTGTTGTGGAAAGGCAGGCTGAGGGAGGGGGCAGTTCAGGACACTTCATCTTCTCAACGGGAGCCTGCGGAGGCATTAAAAAACTGCAGTGGATTCCATCATCATCCACAATGACAACATATTACACACACTCAAACACAAAAGAGTCACAAAGTTTCAGCTACAAATCAAATTCCTATTTTGCCATTCATTCACTCACATAAATTCTGCATGCTTATATTTTGAAAGTACCTCTCAACACTGGTAAATAAATAACTGTCAAAATAAACGGATTAGCCCCCCCCAACGGATTACGAGATGTGATTGGACGGCACATGCCAAGTGCACCCCCTACCGCGTTCTTCTGGATGATGTGCTCGACGTTCCTCTTCACCACATGCAGATGCTCCTTGATGTCGTTGAAGTGTTGGATGGTCTCATAAGAGCCCAGACCTCCAGCGTTCCCCTGTGCTTCTGAGGTGAGCTGTTTTAGGGAGGCTGTGAATGTGGTTCTGGAACACCAAAGGCACAAACAAACAAACAGTATTACTACACCAAGCGACACCAGCAGAAGTGTAACGGACACAACCGATTTAACAAACAGTTTTAAACTGAGCAAGAAGTTTACCGCACCATCTCAGTGGATGTACAAAAACAACTTTACAACAAATAAAACCCATTACGCCAACATTGGACACACAAACACACAGAGATCAAACATTCTGGAGAATCTGGATACGTCCTTGCCCCTACTAGTCAGTGTTGATGCAGGAAAACCTCTGCATCCCTCATTACACAGTCACATGACGGTAGCCAACAACTTCTGACACAAAAATCCTAATGCGACTCCAACATGAATGATCCCAATCCAATCTAATCTCTTAATCCCTGTCTATAGCACTCCTAAAACCCATGTATTCTTCATTTTCACCATGAAGTTAAATAACCTTGCAACTAAGGCAACAGTTGCTAAATGAATCCTTCCAAAACCTCATGACCCATCTTAAAACATGTTCCACATAATTAACAGACAAGGACAGCATATTTTCATTTTAGCTTTGTCCAAAAGTCCAGAAATGTTAAAAAATTATAACATTCAGTGACAGTTTTCAAGATTTAAATCTTGTATATGTAGTTAAGATATTCATAACTTGTGGCTAGAACAAGACACCTGGTGACTCCAAGTCTACCAGAACATAAAGAATCTGAGGATACAACAATAATTACCAAATCAATTCCTACCAAATCAATCTATGGCGCTGCTCTCAGAATTGGCTGTTAAGATGAAGCATGTGCAACAAAATCTAATTTATTTCTCAAGGGGGAGAAAATTATACACAAATCTTCCTGAAAAGTGAAGTTTTCTTTCGTTAAACCATTCATCTAAACTTCACCTGCTACCCATGAAATTCTGGAGAGAGAGGTTCATACTGTAAAGAATCGTGTTTCTTGGACAAGTATTTCTGTGGGTCTAAGAAGGGCTAAAACGTTCACTCTTCAGTGAAAGGTCACAGCCTCTCTGAGTAGATAATCATAAGATTAAAGATAAGATTATTCATAGTGGAGAAGTGTTTGATCTGTTCACAGGCAAAACACCGCAGTACAAATCACAGTGTGGAGACAACATGAGGTATATTAACCCACGTGAGCAATCCCCGACACCCTAACACAGATTATTACTGACTACTGGATTAGAGAGACAAGTCAGGTACTGGAAGTCAGGTAGCTGTAGGGGTGAGAGAGACTACACGACAAGTTTCACAAGCAGTTTCAGATTATTTAATCATTATCCAATATGAGTACTGGGAAGGTTTATTTTAGTTATATTCATATATATTTATATTGCTGAACGTGTTTATTCTAGAAAACTGATGTAAAACTGTCCGTTATCATCATAATCTACACGGAGTTGGGGGTTTAGTTATCGCCTTTGCCGTCATTAAACTATGTAAAACCTGTATTCTCGGACAACCTAAACCTCTGAGTTTTTCATTTATTTCACTGTTTACTGGATCTCTGTGAAGCAAACCAGGTACACACGCTGCTCTAAGGAAGGACAGTGATATAATCCTTAAGAACACAAAGACAGAGGCAATAAAACACCTGCATTTGACTACAGCCCTAACTAATTAACCTATGGGACAATACGTGTCTGTGTCAAAAACAAACAAACAAAAAACCCAGCTAACTAAAACTAAAATGCTACGGGTGTCCACATCGTTGGAAGGTGAACCGGCTCAGCTGGGTGGGCCAATCAGCTGCTAAACTACCAGCACACTCCCAAACAAAACCCAGGAGAAGGGCACTTTCTCCACCATACCGCAAGTCATTTTATCATATTATTCATTTTGAACCAACAATGTGTTTTTTTAACTGGTCATTTGGTAAGGCACCTTGACTTACCCCTTGAATCAAATGTGCAGCCTAGCCTAGCAGGGGCAGGGTGGGCGGGGTTGAATATTTATCAATAACATAAGGAGGATTTTTGCTCAAATAAATGATTACTGCTGCACACTTTGGCTGGCTGGTTTTACCCACAGACTTAGCACCTGGATATCACGCGTTTCTTTTAGAATATTAGATTTGTGAGCAAGTTAACCACAATGAGAGAGGGGGGTCAGAGGTCAGGAAGCCGCTCACCTCAGCTCGTTCAGACCATGCAGGATCTCCCGCTGGTTCGACATTACCGTGTCCATTTCCTGACTGGGGGCCTAAAAAACATCAGGACAATGTTCAGGACAATGTGACGACAGAGGGGAAAAAGCATTCACCATAATGCTCTCTGCACTCAGGCACAAAGAATGTAAAAATACTCAAAACCGTAACTCAAATTTTTAAACAGTAACTCAAATGTGATATTTGCAGAGGTGCAGGACTAGAGGAGTTAATGTTATCAGTTTACGATGAGCGCTACAACAGTCTAACAAATGCATTGCTGCGGCCTTCTAAGAACAAATCCTGACACTTTTAAAGTGGCTAATTGCCAATAAATAAACTCAGTCAGTCAATTTTCAGTGACTGAATAAACCGATTAATCCATATGAAATGCAGGAGGAAACAGAGCGATATCGGACGGTCCGACCTGTCCGGCCGAGCGTTTGGCGACCTCGTCCGTGATCACAGACACGTAGCGGCGCTGCTCGTCCAGGATCATGGCCAACTGGCGGTTCAGCTGTTTGATCTCCAGGTGGATGCGATTCTGACCCTCGAACACCTGCTGCAGCTCACGCTCGCTCACGCTCTCGTACATGTCGACTGGACAAATGAAAAGGCCCCATCAGCACAAGCACCAGCCGCACAGACGTCTACCCCCCCATGACGCTCGGCTTTCAAACAACGCAGCTGGTATGAACTTAAGAACAATGGAAAAGTACCCGTGTCTTGTGCCAGCAAATTTAAACTTCAGCAACTTCACTCTCTATAAAGTGCCATTATTCACCCTCGGTACACCAGCTTCAATCAGCGCTCACACCTCCCCTGGTCTTTACATGCAGCAGTCACTCCCTCCCAATGTCCAACGTATGGTGAAAGCTCACTGGTGTACTAATAGGCAGACTGCAGGCTGGGGGTGGGGAGGGGAACTTACACGGCCCCCCCTGGACCTCAGGGTGCTCCTTCTGAAACTCCTCTTTCTTTGTCTTGAGGTCTTCTTGGAAATTCTCAAATTCCTTCTGGTACTTGTCCTGCTCTTCTTTGGGAATCTCTTGTTCAGGTGGGGGCTTCGGAGGAGGAAACCAAAAGGGGCATTGAAAGCTCAGGGCGGGCCTACAGCACAGCACACACTCCTACTCCAATTATGACCAACAAAAGGATCAAGTAATTGGTGGACACTTATGAAACAAGCATGGAGGGTTCTTTGTAACTTCACTTAAGTGTGTGTGTGTGTGTGTGTGTGTGTGTGTATACACATGTACAAGAGTGTGTGTGTGTTGTGGAAAAATATATACCAAATTTTGTCCAGGTTCAGTTAATCTGAAGAGCAGGAAGGATAAAACATCATGGTCATCTGGAATCAACAGTAAAATGCACGTTCACACGCTGTTCATGTCGACCTAGCGAGACTCCATGAAATTTAACACATTTCAAAACAGACGTGGCTAATGTTCCTTTACCACTCATGTTTCAAACGTGAGCTTTACAAGCCTAAAGGAAAGGAGAAAATCAGAACTCTGGGAAAGATTTTGATTGGCCCAGACCTGCTAATCCACCCGTGGCAGCTGAGATTCCAAAGTATCCGGATTGTGGAATGATCATGTTCTCCACTTTGGTGCAGAACTCGTAATCTTCTCTCTCTGGAGTGAAGCCGTTATTGATCCAGACCTACAGGCAGAATGGTTATTTATCCAAACCCAGCAACCACACTGCATTTTCATAGAGACAAGGGGCAGGGGCAGGTCGGATCTCACACTAGGACCCAGCAGATCTCACGGTAGCTGAGGCTCTGGCGCATGTCGGCAGTATATATATAAAAATGTTTAGACAGAGTAAACATTTCCGTCCGTGATGTTTCCAAAGAAACAAGACATTGTCAGGTCACATTTTTGGGTGTAACTTAATTGCTGATAGTCAGGGTCTGTGACTCTCTTTAAGGCAGATGAGGCAAACATAGGCATCAGTGCCCAGCGCGTTCTGCCCCGTTGTGAGTCAGGGTTTGAAAAGGTTTGACAAAAACTGATCACACCCTTCACCCCTTCCTACCGTGAGTGTTCTTTGGTAATAGATGATTTTGGCACGGACAGGGTAGGGTTTGTTCCGGAAGTCTCTAAGACATGTGCCAAGGGCTTGGGTTGACCCATCACTGCACAGGGAGAAAACAGGAGTTACTGAACACCCACAAATAACTGGGTGAACATTTCAAACAGAGAGCAACCACAGAACATAAGCCATCTTTAGACTGATGATTACTGCTAAAGATTTAATTAGCACCCCCACCCACAAACCCACCCACAAACCTGTTTTGGTGGTTGGTTGTAGGTAAGTAGGGTAGGGATAATTAAATATCATAACTATGATCCTACATACAAATACACAAACACCTTCTGTAGGAGGTTTAATAACATCACCCCCCATCAAAAAAAAAAAAATAAAATAAAAAAAAAATCATGTATAATAATGTTTTGTTTACAAATCCCAAGGTTTTTACTTACTTCTGATGGTCATAAACAAGCTTCCCGTTATTCCCGACTACGACGATGGCTGGGTTATTTTTCTACAATGACATGGGCACACAGACACAATAATAATCTTTGCTATCTTCCAGAGGACGGCTACTGAAATACGCTTCACACAAGTCAGATGTTCCTTGCTCAAGAAACAGATAAATACAATATGCCAGACTTGCACAGCTTCCAGATTTCAATTAGTATTACGTAGTATTTTTACCACCAGTCTAAAAGCCACAAACAGTATGTGACACGTTAATGTGCATAAATCCATCTACATTCTTCCATTTGAGACTAAAGTGTCTCCACCGACCTTCCCATCATTGTCAAAGGAGTCGAAGAATATTCCCACTCCGTTCCATTGGTCAGCGGCCCCATAGACCGGTCCTTCCAACCCCTGATTAGCCGTGAACCATATTGCCTATAAACGGTAGACACACACACACACACACACACACACACACACACACACACACACACACACACACACACACACACGTCATCTTCATTGGCTACTGTTTGTTTGGTCCATGGGGCTTGCTGTTGGAGTATTGAGGGGTACTGTATAGGACTTAATGACCAAGTTACTGCCGTGTTAAAACCCTCACTGTGTACTCTGGGTTTGGTCCATAGCAATAACATCCCACATAGTTTTCTAGGACATTAAGAAACACAAAGAAAGCACAGAGAGAAATCAGCTACATGCTAAAACTGGTAAGTAAAAATAAAAACTACTGATGTGGGTAATAAATATTAAATATTATATTGGGTACTATACTATTAAAATCACACATAAAAAAGCCCCATGACCTCTTTTCAGCAGAAAGTTAATCCAGCCAATCAGGTTTAGACAAGGACAAAAATCCATCCAATCAGGGATAGATGAGGACCAGAATGAAACTTTGCAGGAAGTCAGACGCAATGCAGAGTTGGTTAGCATTTTTCTGTTCCCTGCAGAGTGGAGTACCTATATTGTACAGGCCAGGCCACCAATCAGACAAGTGGATCTGTCTCATCACATCGCTGTAAGAGGATCAGCAGCTGGCTTGTGTTCAACCGTGCGCTCTGATTGGCCAGCGTGGGGCAGATGTGCTCTGAGCTGCAGGACTTGACCCTGACCAAACAAGGGCAGGTGTGGTGGGGGTAGTACTGACACAGAACTCACTGTGGTGAAGGGAACAGCCTCCACCTGGACTCACAGGACTGGATCTCTATGATGGAGTGATGGAGACATGATGGAATGAGTTTGGTGTGGGATGGGATGGGATGGGGTTGGGTGGGGTGAAGTGAGTGTCAGTGATACAGTGCTGTGCTGCTTCTCTAAACACGGTCCTGGTTTACCCAGACATAACTGAAGGCCCAAAAAAAAAGACCAGAAAATTACTGCAGTCTATAAAATTAATCTAGAAAGTTCTGCTGATTGTAATAAAGACTTGGTCCAGTTACCCCTATACACTCGTATGTGTTGTCATACTGTGACAGTGGATGGAGCATCAGCAAAGACCGATGGACAATGACCTGCATTACACGGCTGTCGAACGGCTAAAATCATGTCAGCTACCCATTCTGCCCCGCTGCGAGCCAGGGTCTGTGACTCTCTTTAAGGCAGATGAGGCATTCTCTCTTACCAGCCCATCAGCACCAGTCCTCCCGCGTCCAGACACGCGGAATGAAACCTCCGCCTCCCACTGGTCAAAGGTCACTGGAGACTTGGTCCACACAGAACCTCTCTGGCTACGCAGTGAGGGTGTTATCCGGATCTGATCCGCACTGGGAATGGCACCTGCAGGGAAGCACATCTGGATGAATGGGCCACGCACCGATCGGAAAGCTTCCTCCATCCACAGAAACTGAAACAGAATGGTTTCAGCACATCAGCAGGAAAAGGCGACCCCACAGTGTTGCGTTTACACAGCGCTCGCACACCTGACTCAACTCACAGGAAAGCTTCCAAGCTTTTCATGAACACTGGAGACCAGGGAAGTGGGAACTGTGCAGAGAACAGGCTACAAAGGTTAACAAGTTATGTCTCTGAAAAAATAAGTGCTAATTGGCTCTAGGCCCAGAGTACTTGGCTGAGTGCCAGATATCCGAGTGCCAATTTACACAATATTTATAGGTAGGCTGCACTTCCCAAAAACATTTGAAAACCATTCATTTCCTGTCTTAACTTCATAATTATTACTAACATCATCATCATCATCATCAATATTAAAGTAAGGACTATGAAAGTGAGTCTGCAAGACGTATTGCAACACAGACCTTCACCGTGCTGGTACACCTCTCTCTCCTGGCTATCCTGAACTCTAATCACAGTTCATATCAAAGAGACCTAGACCTTCTCTGTGGTCCAGAACACTGGCATCTGGCCCAGATTACTCAATCTCTCTAACAAAGCATTAGCGTGAGCAGACCACCTTGCTGAAGGCCTTGGCAAATGGGGTCTATGATAAAGCCAAAATAAATCACAAAACCTTTATCAGCTGATAATAACAGATTTAAATGTGCCACAACTAAATATCAGTTAAATATGAATGAGCTACATTCCATAAATCACTGGAGTGATTCTTTCCATTCATAAGCGAAGACCTGATCACTGCTATATGAAATTGTTGATGTCCCTTGGCATCTGGTTAGAATTAGTCCACAAAGCAAAGCTGTTGACTTGAAAACAGCTACAATAAGAAACAGATAAACAGTGATTTGACATGGGGAAGTGTTAGGTACGTTGGATAAGTTTGTAGTGAGTTCTTGGGTTATTTACAGAGTGCTAGGATCACCAGTTTGCACTAAAAGTGAGTACTGGGGCAGACTTGTCCTGCACCTAGACTCCACAATGGGTAACAAGCTCCTAGTCCTAAGCACACCTGTTCACCTGGGCACCTTCCTCAGAGAACATGTGTTAACGGACACTGCACCAGGCCATTTAAACGACACAACCTGAGACACCAGTTCATGAAACCAGTAAAACCAGGAAAGACCATTAAGAACTTACTTCCAGTGTGCACCCAGAAGGGCACCGTCCCGTCGCTCTGAGTCAAGTGCGGTCCTTTAAAACTATACTTGTACTCAAAGCGCCGATGGGGAATGTCCCCTGCGGCTGCCGTCCCAGCCGCGATTTCCGCACAAACGGTGTGAAATATTCCAGTAAAGACCAGTAACCAGGACAGGGAAGCTAGGAACCTCGCCATGGACACCGCCATCTTCCAGTCTCACTGCTGACGTAGCGCTGCGTGGGGGGCGGGACGCAAAGCCTGAAGGCCAACAGGGCGCTCTCTCATTGGCTGGCCTTCTTTTTTAGACTAGTACGCGACTGGAAGCTGGACGTTTATGCAAAAATGGGTGTTGAATATTCATTAAGAAAGCGTTTGTGAAGTATTTTTTTAGCCGCTTTAAATACATATTGGGCTATTTGGCGTATACCAATAATATAATGATACAAAGCGAATTATTACAGTAAGCAAAATCAGACCGGAAAGCATTATATTAAATTATAAACTGTGTATAGTATGTAATTAAAAATATATAATAATAATAATAATAATAATAATAATAATAATAATAATTATAATAATAATTATTATTATTATTATATACACTCTCTGGAATGCAGTTTTAGATTGATAGTTTTAGCTATATAGGATAATCTGAAAGGTAAGACACATGCCAAACTGCCTCAATCTACTCACTAATTCTCTGACCAAGCACATAAAATCAGACAGATGTTGACAATGTTCAAATGTTAGACAGATGTTGATAATGAGCCAAATTAGAAAAACAACAACAGACCTTAAAGTACAGGAGCTTGTGAGACCAAAGGGGTGTTTTTTTGGCCACAGACACTAGATGTGGGTTTGGCGTGATGAGACAGAGAGCCATGCAGGCGAAGATCAAATCTGCACATTGAAATGTTGCTTATTTGATGTTGCCTTGCTGTTTTGCTTCCAAAGGCCTCTTAGTATATATGGTATCATAGACTCAAGTTTATGACATCCAACCAGATTCCACTGTCTTCAAAGTGGCCACTAGCAGATCTTTCAAAGCATTTTTCCAGACAGGCACAAAAACAATAAAAATGGCCAGAGAATCACACCGTTGTAATGACCGTGCAGATTCACAGACTTTAAACCCAGGAAAAGTCAAATGACGTACTAATTTAACAGGAAGGGATGCTTGGTGTGTTGGAGCTAGTCTCTGAGAGACGTAGAGGAGAGACCTCAGGTCTGCTTCTTCAGACGAACGGGAGAAAGCTTAGGCCTGCCGAAGTGAAGAGAAATATTAAACAAACAGCTTCACGGGGAAGAAGATTTTCTGTTTCTTTATCTTGTCATGTCCCGTCATATAATTTTTATGTTGTTGAATATTTAAATATTTGCTAACCAGTTTAAAAAAAAAATAAAAAATCGATCATCTATCATTCTCAAGGTGTCTTGTTTTACCCTTTTGCTGCGTGGCAAATGACTTGGCTTATGCATATTTAACCCTCAGAGAGCCAAACAAACATGGACCAAACAAATAAACAAACACACAACAACATGTGTGAGGCATTGTAGAACACTCAGTCTTTGGAACACGGAGTGTCCTACTATTAAGGCTCTTCAGATGACCAGAGCTGCCCCTCCTCTCTCCTGTAAACCCTTCTGGCAGCGCAGGGTGTGGTAAACACACACCACTTTCAGCTTGCAAGCCTGCAATTAGCTGTAATGAGTAGGAGGTGCATGAGTCCATGGGACAGGGTCAGCGTACTGTGGTGCCAGGAGCAAACCCCCCACCTCTTACCCAAATCTCTGCCTTTTCTAGGATAACCCAAAAAGCACGGCGGGTCCCAGAACAACCTTATCCCAACCCCTGTGGTGGGAGCGGTTGGGGCGGAGTGACTCAGGCATTTGATTGATGGGGTTCATCTTACACCAGCCCTGAAGGCGACTTGGTCATGCGCATGACCCTAAAGGCTCTGCAGGTGGTGGGAGACAAACCCTCACTTTCCCCTGCCTCTGGAGCTCAGGACTAATGAGGAACACTCCGGAGAGAGGTCGTGACCTTTACCTAGAGGTCAGCCCTAACCTGCGTTGCTGCTGGATTCTGGAGACTTGCAGTAAGAACTGTTTAAAAGCGGAGATGTCTAAAGAGCCGTGAGATGACAAGGTGAAATACGAATAATTCTTATCCTGGCGCTTACCAGTGGAACATCTCCCAAGAGCAAATCCACAAGCATTCTATTCTATTTAGTTATTTAATAAATATACAAAGCTGATAATGATGATGAAGATGATGAAATCCAAAAGAAGATAAATAAATAAATAAATAAATAAATAAATAAATAAATAAATAAATACCAATTTTAATTACTCCTATTCCTACTTAATGTTCAGACACTAGTTTAATGTATATTAAAGTTTAGGACATTATTTATTGAACTTTCAAACCAACCAGACAACCAACCAAGCAAACAAAAAAACCTTAAACTAATAATTATGAATTGTTCCACATATTGAATAATTATTTTGGATTTCCACTGAGATTGGGATTAATAAACCACTGGCACTGAGCACTGGGTTTGTGAACAGCGCGTCTGCGGCCATCTTGCTCCGTGGTGTCCTTATCTGGTATTCATATTCCTCTGGACTCCTGGTAGCATCGTTAGGGTCACAGAGGCCATTTCATTCCCCCCGCTTTTCCCACAAGGTTTTCATTAAGAAGATAAGTCTTCCTCAGTTAGGAAATGCGCAATTTGAATGACAATAGAGATGCAAATGGAACCTCTGGGTCAGACACAATGAGGTGTCTAATGAGAGCTAATGGATTACTTAGTATGAGAATACCACTACAAATTAGTCAGGGCAAATATTTGGCCAACCAATTATAGGACCTCAGAGAGAGCCACTGGATGTCATCACTGACAGCGAATGAGTTTTCTTCACAAGTCAAGACGCCACGAATGTATGCAGGCACAGCCAGAGCAAAAGCAAAGCCAGTGTTAGTGCTTCCTGCTCTTCTTTTCACACAGGCTTGTCCAGACATTGTATTTTTTAAATTTATTGTCAGTTTTTCACCTCACACTGGGACTCCAGAGGGTTTACACAACTAAACTAGAGAGAACATGCCAGTACCAATCACATCTGCTCAACTGTTTGCGTAGACAACACAGATGTTACCATGGTTACTAGAGTCTGGATGGGTTATGTGTTGGCAACAGATGAGAGACCTATCATTAATTGATAATAGAATGGAGATTTAATTGCTGAATCAGGACAGTTCAGTTGTAACTGTTAAGTCGGTCATAACAAGACTGAATATGGGAAAGGAGTGAAAGCTATTTTTAACATCACATTACATAGTAGGACATGTTTTTCATTATAAATATATGATTCATATGAATCACAATAAATGTATGATTCAGACATAATAATACTCATATTTCATTTTTACTGAAGCAAACCAGATGTAATGTGCATGCTGGAGTTTTCCTTACACACACGTAACTTTATTTGTGTGTGTGTGTGTGTGTGTGTGTGTGTGTGTGTGTGTGTGTGTGTGTGTGTGCGTGTGTGTGTGTGTGTGAGAGAGAGAGTGAGTGAAAGTGCATGTATTCAAACATTACCTTAAAGTGTCTCAACATGGTCCTGTATGGTTGTGTGTGAAGTCCTTTTCTCACCATTCAGTCGAACTAAAGTGTATTCAGAGATTTTCTCTCTCTCTCTCTCTCTCTCTCTCTCTCTACTTATTCATGGACACACTGAAATGAAGGCCCCCAACAATACAGAATGGATTCCTTTATCTCCACAAGTACTCAGACCCCCACCTTCCCCTCTGCCTCTGTGTTCCCAACTTGCCTTTCAGATACCTGCACGCAAGAACAGGGAACGGTGCAGGAAACAAAAGAATATCCCGTGCTCCTCGGCCCCCTTCCTGCTGGAGGAGAGTCTTTATGTGGCCAGAGCCTCTCATTAACTTCACACATGCTGTCTCCCTCAGTCTGCCACTGCTTAAGCACCATGCAGTGTAAAAAGCTACCAATTAGTCCCTCATCAGCTCCAATTAGAGAAGACAAAACCTGTGTAAAGATAACCCAGTTGAAAGGCGGGGGAGGGGTGGTGGTGTGGGGTGGCTGTGTAGTCTAGTCTAAGCTCTTAAGAAGAACAAGGTCATTTATGAATGCTTGGTGTGCAGTGCGTCTGTGGGTCTGACGCTGCCCTCATGGGTCTGTGGGTCTGACGCTGCCCTCATGGGTCTGTGGGTCTGACGCTGCCCTCATGGGTCTGTGGGTCTGACGCTGCCCTCATGGGTCTGTGGGTCTGACGCTGCCCTCATGCGTCTGTGGGTCTGACGCTGCCCTCATGGGTCTGTGGGTCTGACGCTGCCCTCATGGGTCTGTGGGTCTGACGCTGCCCTCATGGGTCTGTGGGTCTGACGCTGCCCTCATGCGTCTGTGGGTCTGACGCTGCCCTCATGGGTCTGTGGGTCTGACGCTGCCCTCATGGGTCTGTGGGTCTGACGCTGCCCTCATGGGTCTGTGGGTCTGACGCTGCCCTCATGCGTCTGTGGGTCTGACGCTGCCCTCATGCGTCTGTGGGTCTGACGCTGACATCACTTCTGTCTCTCCCTCTTTCATGCCATCTGTTTTCCCTTCACTCGCTTTCCTCAACCTCTCAAAATGCCTGTTCTTCCTCTTCTCTCTCTCAGCCCACTTCTGCTGTGTAGGGCAGTGAGTGAAGGAGTGAGGGAGTGAGTGAGAGAGTGAGTGAGTGAGTGAGGGACGGAGAGTGAGTGATAGAGTGAGGGAGGGAGAGTGAGTGAGTGAGTGACCTACATCCACAGTAGGAGGATCTGTGCCTCTTTGCAATCAGCTATTGTGTACAAAATGTTTCCTTAAACTTAAACCTAAACAGAAACACACTTTCATTCTCTCTGCTCTCCCATCTCACTCTCTTTCTCTCACTCTCTCAGTCCAAAAAAGAAAAGGAATGTCTTTCACCTAATTCAGATTCAATTTTCCCTGTCCTGTAATTACATGTTTTTTTCTTCTCTCAATGAGTTTTTTGGGACAGTTAATTTGGTGCTTGCACTTAATGTCTTAACGTCATTAATTCACACAGAGTGAAACCCTAATTTCCTTGATCAGGACGGCCAGGTTGTGGGCGGTCCACTGAGACTGTGGGCGGTCCTCCTAGGCCATGGGCGGTCCACTCAGCCTGTGGGCGGTCCACTCAGGCTGTGGGTGGTCCTCCCAGGCTGTGGGCGGTCCACGCAGGCTGTGGGCGGTCCTCTCAGGTTGTGGGCGGTCCTCCCAGGCCGTGGGCAGTCCACTCAGGCTGTGGGCGGTCCTCCCAGGCTGTGGGCGGTCCTCCCAGGCTGTGTGAGGTTTGCTAATACAATGGCCTCATTAATGTTTTTATTTCACCACTCCCTATGCCTTGGCCATTAGGCATTAGATTGGATGCTGTGTGAGCAGAGGGAGGGGCCAACCAGCCCAAGCCCCCCCCAACAGCCCCCCCCCCCCCCTTGTGGGTGGGTCTAAATAACAAGACTCACAGGCAGCGAGATATAATTAGGGGCACTTCAGCGAATATTTGAGATCTTTTAAGGTTGACCCTTGTACACTAATCACTTGTCCATTAATTACTTCCAGCTGGGATTTTGCAGAAATTTTTTGCCAAATTCCACCCTCTCCCCATTCAACTCCGCCCCTCCCCACAACCTCTCCTGATTTCTTTCTCTTCTTTTTTAATTGCATGAGGGGCCAATCTTCGCTCTCTTCGCCTACATGAAGGCCATCTTAGCTCATGTTAATTGCAGCATGTACAAAACCTCCCAAGTCGAGCACAGCCCGAGACAACAGTGCCTTTGTGCGCTTAAATGAACAACATGTAAATAATGTTGTACAATTAAACAAGTCAGTGGCTATGTAGCTGCTTCCCAGCTGCCATTAAATGAATTTAATGACATTGTTTAATACTTGGAAGACTAACGTGGCACAAATCCACTTTGCCAAAAGACGAAAAGGAGCCTCGTTCTGAAGTTGCAGTGGAATAATATTACAGCAAGTATCTAGGTTACATTTTCAGGATTTGGCAGACGCTCGTATCCAGAGCGACTTACCTAAATGTATCAGTATACATCACACAGCGTGCGCTCCCTGGTAGCCCAGGACCGTGGTGCTGCCAACACCTTGATCTACCTTAGGAGACTGATCCAGACCCATTTACATGAATCTATCAGTGTGACAGTATCTTTGCTCCATAAGAATTGAACACATCTCCATGGCCTATGAAGAAGGCAATGATCCAGACAGGTGTAGTTTAACCTGACCACCAACTGCTGTCATTCTTTATGCATCAGCAGTACATTTTCTAAAGTGAATGTCAGTCTCTGGGAACAGTATATAGAATTCGAGGCCCTACTGTGCCTTTTTGTTGAGAAAACTTCCTCAGTTCCCAAAGACCTGCTATGGTGGAAGCTTGTGAGCTGTGTAGAGTGCTAAAAGATCAGTTACGCATAACCAGAAAATTCTGTAGACATAGTGCATTTCAGTAATAGGGACATGGTTACTTATATAAAAAGATCCTAATGTTATATTTGAGAAAAGAAGATAATTATAATATTGTTTTTTCACTAAAGCAATTGACTGCAGTGTCTGATTTGACTAATCTTTTACACAGCTAGTTTTCTAATAAACATGCCTACTGGCTTGTAAACACTCACTATTGTTTGCAGCAAAAATCGATTTTATTCATTTTATTCACACTATGCAAAGCAGAACATGAATTAACATAGATTAGCAGAAAACAGAACATTGATTAATAATAACTACAGTAATTTTACTCAACATTAACATCAGTACAAGCACCACAAACATTCATAAACATTCCACATTACAAGTCAGCAAGTGAAAACAAACTATTTTCACATACCTGTATGACCTAATTATGTAGTCATCGGTGAACAACAGTCGCTCTTCATGGGGCCTTTTTCCCCCTGATGAGGCTGAACAGTTCTGGGCAGAGAGTGTAACCACCCCAGTATTATTCGTCTACGGACACAGAGGAGCACAGAATGCATACACACTGTGCTCAGCCCCATTCCCTTAGTCCAGTCCACTCCACATGCTGAGAGTTAGGGGTAGAGTTAGAGTAGAGTTAGGGTAGGGTTAAGGTTAGGGGCTGGGGCTAGGGTTAGGGGTAGAGTTAGGGGTAGAGTTAGGGTTAGGGTTAGAGTAGGGTTAGAGTTAGGGCTAGGGTTAGGGTTAGGGTAGGGTTAAGGTTAGGGGCTGGGGCTAGGGTTAGAGTTATAGTTAGGGGTAGAGTTAGGGTTAGGGTTAGGGTTAGGGTAGGGTTAGAGTAGGGTTAGAGTAGGGTTAGAGTTAGGGTTAGGGTAGGGTTAAGGTTAGGGGCTGGGGCTAGGGTTAGGGGTAGAGTTAGGGTTAGGGTTAGGGTAGGGTTAGAGTAGGGTTAGAGTTAGGGTTAGGGGTAGACTTAGGGTTAGGGGCTGGGGCTAGGGTTAGGGTTATAGTTAGGGGTAGAGTTAGGGTTAGGGTAGGGTTAGAGTAGGGTTAGAGTTAGGGTTGGGGCTGGGGCTAGGGTTAGGGTTATAGTTAGGGGTAGAGTTAGGGTTAGGGTAGGGTTAGAGTAGGGTTAGAGTTAGGGTAGGGGTAGAGTTAGGGTTAGGGTAGAGTTAGGGTTAGGGGTAGAGTTAGGGTTAGGGGCTGGGGCTAGGGTTAGGGTTATAGTTAGGGGTAGAGTTAGGGTTACGGTTAGGGTTATAGTTAGGGTTAGGGTAGGGTTAGAGTTAGAGTTAGGGTTGGGGTAGAGTTACAGGTAGAGTTAGGGTAGGGTTAGGGTTAGGGTAGGGTTAGAGTAGGGTTAGAGTTAGGGTTAGGGGTAGACTTAGGGTTAGGGGCTGGGGCTAGGGTTAGGGTTATAGTTAGGGGTAGAGTTAGGGTTAGGGTAGGGTTAGAGTAGGGTTAGAGTTAGGGTTGGGGCTGGGGCTAGGGTTAGGGTTATAGTTAGGGGTAGAGTTAGGGTTAGGGTAGGGTTAGAGTAGGGTTAGAGTTAGGGTAGGGGTAGAGTTAGGGTTAGGGTAGAGTTAGGGTTAGGGGTAGAGTTAGGGTTAGGGGCTGGGGCTAGGGTTAGGGTTATAGTTAGGGGTAGAGTTAGGGTTACGGTTAGGGTTATAGTTAGGGTTAGGGTAGGGTTAGAGTTAGAGTTAGGGTTGGGGTAGAGTTACAGGTAGAGTTAGGGTAGGGTTAGGGTTAGGGTTAGGGTTAGAGTTAGGGTTAGGGTTAGGGTTAGAGTTAGGGTTTGGGGTTAGGGTTTAGGGTTTGGGTAAGGGGCTTGGTCTAGGGTTAGGTTTAGAGTTAGGGTTTGGGGTTATGGTTAGGGTTATAGTTAGGGTTAGGGTTGGGGTAGAGTTACGGGTAGAGTTAGGTTAGGGTTAGGGTTAGGGTAGGGTAGGGTTAGAGTTAGGGTTAGGGTTAGGGTTAGGGTTAGGGTTAGGGTTAGGGGTAGGGTTAGAGTTAGGGTTAGGGTTAGAGTTAGGGGTAGGGTTAGAGTTAGGGTTAGGGTTAGAGTTAGGGTTAGGGTTAGGGGTAGGGTTAGAGTTAGGGTTAGAGTTAGGGTTAGGGTTGGGGTAGAGTTACGGGTAGAGTTAGGGTTAGGGTTAGGGTTAGGGTAGGGTAGGGTTAGAGTTAGGGTTAGGGTTAGAGTTAGGGTTTGGGGTTATGGTTAGGGTTATAGTTAGGGTTAGGGTTGGGGTAGAGTTACGGGTAGAGTTAGGTTAGAGTTAGGGTTAGAGTTAGGGTTAGGGTTAGGGTTAGGGTTAGGGTTAGGGGTAGGGTTAGAGTTAGGGTTAGGGTTGGGGTAGAGTTACGGGTAGAGTTAGGGTTAGGGTTAGGGTTAGGGTTAGGGTTAGGGTTAGGGTTAGGGTTAGAGTTAGGGTAGGGTAGGGTTAGGGTTAGGGTTAGGGTTAGAGTTAGGGTAGGGTAGGGTTAGGGTTAGGGTTAGGGTTAGGGTTAGAGTTAGGGTAGGGTAGGGTTAGGGTTAGGGTTAGGGTTAGGGTTAGGGTTAGGGTTAGAGTTAGGGTTAGGGTTAGGGTTAGGGGTAGGGTTAGGGTTAGGGTTAGGGTTAGAGTTAGGGTAGGGTTAGGATTAGGGTTAGGGTTAGAGTTAGGGTAGGGTAGGGTTAGGGTTAGGGTTAGGGTTAGGGTTAGGGTTAGAGTTAGGGTAGGGTTAGGATTAGGGTTAGGGTTAGAGTTAGGGTAGGGTAGGGTTAGGGTTAGGGTTAGGGTTAGGGTTAGGGTTAGGGTTAGGGTTAGGGTTAGAGTTAGGGTTAGGGTTAGGGTTAGGGGTAGGGTTAGGGTTAGGGTTAGGGTTAGAGTTAGGGTTAGGGTTAGGGTTAGGGTTAGGGTTAGGGTTAGGGTTAGGGTTAGGGTTAGGGTTAGGGTTAGAGTTAGGGTTAGGGTTAGGGTTAGGGTTAGGGTTAGGGTTAGGGTTAGGGTAGGGTTAGGGGTAGGGTTAGGGATGAAAAAGAAGATGAAGAAGCAAGCATGCACACTCTCAGCCATGCACACTCTTAACTGTGCATGTTTTCAAACATGTATGCTCTCAAAACCTCAGACTCCACGTAGGTATACTCAGCATTGTCAAACACTATGCTAAATGCTAAACACTGCCCTGGAGAGCCTATACGACACAGAATGTGTCCTCCTGGACCCACCGTCACTCCCACCATCTATCCAGAAGAGCAGTATGAACACCTACATGGAGAACAGAACCACTGGGCTGAAACCTTCACAGCTCACACCTGATGTACAGGTGGACACACCTAGGAGAGACTCACAATGTCTCACCTGATGTAAAGGTGGAGACACCTAGAAGAGACTATGGCCACCATTCTGGACCCTCAGGACTGTGGCCACCCTCTGGACCCTCAGGACTGTGGCCACCCTCTGGACCCTCAGGACTGTGGACACCCTCTGGACCCTCAGGACTGTGGACACCCTCTGTTTTGTCTCCGTGTTGCAGCTGAGATGATGCCAACCCTGGTCTAGACCTGCTCATGGGTAACACAGAAGATGAGATGACAGCAGAAAATGATCTGGTGCGGTCTGTAGATGAACAGATGTTGCCATATTCATCCAATCCCTCCATATACACCAATGGATGCAGATACAGCTAGCCTACCTGTTCTAGATACACTGGAATAGCAGATTCTACCTACAATAACTATTTATGATGTATTAAAGTGTGGACTGGTCACATGCTGGGCTGCTCAAGGACAAGGGGTTCCCTCTGGAGTCTTGATCCTCTTGAGGGTCTTTCTGTGCTTGCCACTATTGCCACTGGCTCGCCCATTGGGCATCTGGATCCAGACAGTTGCTTTGAAGCTGCTTTGTGACAATGCATGTTCTAAAAATTGGTATATAAACAAATCTGACTTTGACTCGCTCAAATCTGACTTTGACTTGCTCAAGCCCATAGTCCTTCCTGCCAAACACCCTTCACAGTGCATTATGACTGTGAACACGCATTACCACTGACGTGACAGAGGCATGACCGTGGACGGAAAGATGACGTGAGCTGATCTGGTACAGCAGTGCTACACCTGTGACCCTGTGACCCTGCCATAACCACTGACCAGTGAAGGAGGGTCTTAAGGCTGCTCAACACAAGGACGTTTCATTCTGCTTGACAACAGATATACTGGTAAGTATATTTATTTCTAAACATGAGCTGGAACGTTTTGATCAATAAGATAATATGCACAAACAATGAAGTAATACGTATATCTACTGGGAACCACAGCTGGACACCTTTGTTTCTCATCTTAACCCATTACAGACACACTGGGTGTCTACGGTGTTGAAATCTCAGCCCTCAAGGTCCAGGTCCTACAGGGGTTTCCACCCTCCCTTTACCTGGCAGGCAGGTGTGATGCCAAAGTGGCCAACCAGTAACAGGAATCAATTAATCAACTACAAGGATTCCAAAATCCAGGACTGGATTTGGATCTGAGGTCCAGATTTGAATGCCACTGATTTTTAGGTATCTTCTGCCCCCTTATGGGGAAATTCTCCCTTTCTCTTCATTCTGTTATTCAGTCTGAAAAGGGCAGTAGTGTGTAACTGACGCCACCCAGTGGTTATATCCTCCTTTTCTTCGCACAGTCAGACAACAGAAATATACAGCCAGCCCTCACGGGCCATCCTAACAGGAAATGCTGTTTCTTACAACAGGCAACGCTCCTCATGTAATACAGCAATACAGATAATTTTTATTTTTTTATTTTGTAAAATTTAAGAAACAGCTATTCAGATTTAACAGTCATTTGCGGCACAACGACGATAATGTTAAGCCTGTTTAAACTGTAACTGCAAAGCTAATATAAAGTATTTTCTGTGCTTCGCACAGTAGCGATGGACCTGATCACGCTTTTCGCACGCGCGTAAACGCTACTCCCATGAATGCACCATTTGATTAGTCACCTTTACCACAATCAGAGTGCTGTTTATATAGCGGCCAACGAGCATGTGGTCTTTTCTTCAACTGCACAAATCAGACAGCCAGTGTTGTTCTTGTCTCGGTGGGAAATAATGTTTTGATGAAGTGCGTGTTTAACATGTCCACAGGGGTTACCGGCGCGTCACGGGCCATTACGGAGGGGCTCTCGTGGGGACGGGTTCAATCTGTGACACGCGGAGAGGCGGAAAAACCGCGAGCGCGGTTCATACGCCTTAATGGTGTGGCTAACCCTTGGACTGCGCACATGTTAAAAAGATTAAGCTTTGTTTAACCCGGATTCGTCTGGGTGACAAAACTGGGTAAGTGTGTTGCAGTGGCTTTGATGTACACCCGCGAGATACAGTGGGATTACTAATGACTGCCAGATCGTGCGCGCGACATCCCGTTCACGTGGGCAATATGTGGCGTGACAGACTGCGTGAAGACTGACTGCACGTCAGATCGCAAAGTGTTTTATGTTGAGAGAGAGTGAGAGAGTGAGAGAGAGAGAGAGAGAGAGAGAGAGAGAGTGAGAGAGTGAGAGTGTCTTCGGCCTTTTCTGTGTTGTCCCGGATTGTTTCCGTTATTATAAGCACCACATGGTATGTCATTGTGGATACTGTTTGTGTAAAATATTAAATGGTCTATACGGGAACGTATAGGGAAGATTGCGCCCGTGGGACCTCGCTCACGCGTCCCACACCCGAACATCAAAGCTCTTCACCGTTACGGAGTTCGGGAAAGTTCGGAAATGTTCGGCAAGTCCGGTCAAAGGCCTCAGAGGACCTCTGCAGATCCGTGCATGTCGATGATTTACAAGGCTCATGCGTTGATTAATGCACCATCCAGAATGCGGCAGGCGTGACCCAGTTAGGAACTGTGGTGAATATGTACTGTTATTTGTATGACTGAAAGACGGAAATTCTAT
This sequence comes from Electrophorus electricus, assembly GCF_041902795.1. Lineage (NCBI taxonomy): Eukaryota > Metazoa > Chordata > Actinopteri > Gymnotiformes > Gymnotidae > Electrophorus > Electrophorus electricus. The sequence goes on from NC_137504.1 coordinate 1,620,708, forward strand.
AAATATATACATCTTTTATATTTATGTTAAAAAAATAGAATTTCATACAAAGAGATACATTCATGTCATCTGTAAAGAGTATGAAGTTAAATAAACATCTTTTTTTGTGATATCTACACCATTCTCTCCTTTACAAAGTCAGTCCATAGTCAGGTGCTCATTCATGACAGTCTTAGATCTTCCAGGCAGGATCAGTTAAAGTGCTGGATGATTTCCTCTTTCTCTTCTCCCTGGGTGGATTCTGGGATCTGTAGTCTTCTCCAGAGCCAAAGTCCAGGCTGTCCTGACTCTCCTTCCAGTAGTCAGGCGTGACAGGGAAGTCCTCTCCAGGAGAAAGCATCTGCCTACCAAACACTTTGCTCTGCAGCTCAGCAATGTCGTTACGGATGTCAGCCATCAGGAGTAACAGGAAATCAAAGGATCCAGGTGGGCCCTGAACAGCACAATGCAAAAGAATAGGTCACGCCACGCCACGTCAGCCACGTCACGCCACGTGAGTCACATTGCGTCACAGACAACACAATACAAAACACCACAGTGCAAAACATCACAACATAACACAACACAAAACAATCCAAAACATCACAACACAATACAATACAAAACATCACAACATAACACAATACAAATGGATACAAAACATCACAACATAACACAACACAAAACATCACAACACAATACAATACAAAACATCACAACACAATACAATACAAAACATCACAACATAACACAATACAAATGGATACAAAACATCACAACATAACAACACAAAACAATCCAAAACATCACAACACAATACAATACAAAACATCACAACATAACACAACACAAATGGATACAAAACATCACAACATAACACAACACAAAACAATACAAAACATGACAACATAATACAATACAAAACATCACAACACAATACAATACAAAACATCACAACATAACACAACACAAATGGATACAAAACATCACAACATAACATAACACAAAACAATCCAAAACATCACAACACAATACAATACAAAACATCACAACATAACACAACACAAATGGATACAAAACATCACAACATAACACAACACAAAACAATCCAAAACATCACAACACAATACAATACAAAACATCACAACACAATACAATACAAAACATCACAACACAACACAATACAAATGGATACAAAACATCACAACATAACACAACACAAAACAATCCAAAACATCACAACACAATACAATACAAAACATCACAACATAACACAACACAAATGGATACAAAACATCACAACATAACACAAAACAACCCAAAACAATCCAAAACATCACAGCATTACACAACACAAAATATGTCTCTTGCAACATGTTACTCTGTCACACCATGTAAGTTTACTGAAAGATACCAAAGGCACTAGAGCTAGTGAAGGCCTTCTTTTACAGCCCCCATACCACCCCACCTTTCGGTGTCAGCTATGTGCTGTAGTCAGGGAGGTGTCTGTTGACCTTTGACCCACTGAACACACGCTGTCCCAAATCAATGCTCTCCCTTCCCCTCCCTACTCCCCCAAAAACACGTCCTGGAGGATGTAACAGCGAAAACACGAAGGGTGAAAGATCCTGCCTCCTGTAAACATACCAAAGACATGCCTCTGGTGAACACATCACCCCTGGAAACCCCGAATGGACAGCGGTCCTCTGTGGGAGGAGCCTAACCTGAGGCTTCTCCGGTGAGCACGCTGCACTCCAGGCTCTCACCAATAAATGCTTCAGCACACGGACTATGATGTGCTGACAGGTCCCAGCAGGAGTTCTTTGCCCTGTGTGAAGGGGCTGCATGCACACTATCTTAATAAACGTCATAACCTGTTCTCCCATGGCTCTCCTCTGCTCGGTCTCCTGCGCTCAGTAGTGGAGTGCACAGTGCTACTACAGTTCATCTTACTGTCAGTAGCACCTCCAAGTTCACCACAAGCAAAGGCTTGAGATATAAAAGCAACATCTGAAATCATGAGACCTGAAGACAGACAGATATGTATACAGAACACACAGACAGACCGACAAGTGTAGATGTGAGACAGACAAGATACAAAACAGGAGAGCAAAAAAGGGAGAAAGAAAGACAGGACTACAGACACAGATAACACCATGAGGAGATTACAGACACAGCTACCACCATGAGGAGATTACAGACACAGCTACCACCATGAGGAGATTACAGAGACAGCTAGCACCATGAGGAGATTACAGAGACAGCTAGCACCATGAGGAGATTACAGACACAGCTAGCACCATGAGGAGAAGATTACAGACACAGCTAACACCATGAGGAGATTACAGACACAGCTAGCACCATGAGGAGATTACAGAGACAGCTACCACCATGAGGAGATTACAGAGACAGATAACACCATGAGGAGATTACAGAGACAGCTACCACCATGAGGAGATTACAGAGACAGCTAACACCATGAGGAGATTACAGAGACAGCTAGCACCATGAGGAGATTACAGACACAGCTACCACCATGAGGAGATTACAGAGACAGCTAGCACCATGAGGAGATTACAGAGACAGCTAGCACCATGAGGAGATTACAGACACAACTAACACCATGAGGAGATTACAGACACAGCTACCACCATGAGGAGATTACAGAGACAGCTAGCACCATGAGGAGATTACAGAGACAGCTAGCACCATGAGGAGAGGATTACAGACACAACTAACACCATGAGGAGATTACAGACTCAAATAACACCATGAGGAGATTACAGAGACAGCTACCACCATGAGGAGAAGATTACAGACACAGCTAACACCATGAGGAGATTACAGACTCAAATAACACCATGAGGAGAAGATTAAGATGGTTAGATTTACTTACAGGAGGTCCAGAAGGTCCAGGAGCCCCTCTTTCTCCCTGAAGAATCCAAACAAATATTTGTGTTAGTGGGATTGCTGTGGAGAAACTGCGAGAAGCCTTATAGGACAGTTATTACTCCACTACCTTCCAGTAATGCCATCACACACGAAAAAACACGCCAGTGTTTGAAATATCCAAAACCCACACCGGTCATCAGCAGTTCACCCTCACACGAGGCCTGAGATCAATCACTCCGGGATCAATCACCCCAAGATCTATCACCCCCAGATCAATCACCCCGAGATCTATCACCCGGAGATCTATCAGCCCGAGATCTATCAGCCCGAGATCTATCACCCCGAGATCTATCACCCCGAGATCTATCACCCCGAGCAGCAAATCTGCCGCAATGCAAACCCGAAAACGTGGCAACAAATTGTTCTGACGGTGGAGTTTGTGTAAATGTTATGTTAGTGCTGGTTTTTGCGGTCCATTTGGAGCCGGTCTCTAGCTCATTTGGATTGAGGTATGAAGGTAAGTACCACACAGGCAGATATGGGGGGGGGAGGCTGACCCCCCAGTGCGAGGATTAGGGTAAGGTCAAGGGGTTAGGAAAGGGTAGTAGTCTACGCCAGATGGTCCTGATTTGTGTCTGAGAAGCTGAAAAACATAACAGTAAAGCTCTGCCTACAAACATGGTCTGACAGATGTGTGGTATGTGTGTGTGTGTGCATGTAGACACACACACACACACAGACACACCTCTATGCTGACCTTGACCTGCTGCACAGACAAAATGTAAGATAGTTAAACATGAAGTACACATAAGATGCTTACTGGCTGAAGACTTAGAAGCACACGTTTAAAGCTGCAGTCTTCTTTACCAGGGTCCTAGTAGGGTCCCGTCCAGGGTCCAATCTTAGATGATCTAAATATATTGCCAGATTAATTTGACCTAATATCTGGAGATATTGGACGTTTTAAAACACTAATTTGGTGTACATATTGTATAGATTTATAGAGGGTTATTTGAGGAATAACACAGATTGCGTTATAACGCAGATCTTTGGAAAACCCTGCACTAGGTGACTGTCGGCATGTTTTTGTGCATGTGCTGGCGTGAGCTTTAAAGCTACAAATCATTGTGACACAAGCATGGCTGCAGCAAACGTGGTTTCAAATGGACAACGTTTGGCCTGCTGAAGCTCCGTGCTGAAATTAATGACAGTGTAATTAATAACTGGATGTGTAATTCACCATTACAGGAACACGGAGTGTTTGGAGATCCTTCCGAAGGGGCCATTTAATTTACATCCCGGCACAAGGCAGTGAGTTTGCTTAGTGACCTTGCTTTTGGCCCTTGCTGTCCGAATGGTTTAGTTCATCACTGATTGGTCAGGATGAATTTTTTTTTTTTTGTTAGCGTTTGCATTCCGTGCAAGGATCACAATTAGGGAGCTGGAAGACTGGGGCGTAGTGGGGTCAGAGGGTCTGGAAACACACTGTACCTTCAAGCCATCTCTGCCTGGAGCACCAGGAGGACCCTGCAGAAATACACACACACACACACACACACACACACACACACACACACACACACACACACACACACACACACACACACACACACACAGAGAGTTGGTTCATGCACAAAATGTATGGTTTGAATCACAGTTTTGGGGTCAGATCAGTTTAAGATTTTGATAAAACAGGGAAAGATGACCATTTCAAATTTGTTATCCAGCAGACATAATTTTTACTAGCTCTGATTTTGCCTACCCGCTAGTTCAATTAGCCTACCCGCTAGTTCAGTTAGCCTACCTGCTAGTTCCATATTTTTTCATCCACATTTAACCTTGGTGAGAGAAAAGCTACTTTCCTTAGCATCTCATATTTGCCCTGTCATTTTATACCTCTTTGCATATATTTTGTATATATTTTATATCTGTTCCATGTGCAATGAGTGGGTAAACGAGTTTTTTCTTGTCTCAGTTTGTTCTGTTAATTTATCGCACCTGTCTAGTGATCCAGTGGATCCAGTGGACTGCATGCACACATTACTATCACAGGTGTTTCTTAGCTCTAAAAACACATATTTGTAGATATATAATTCATAGTAATTGTAGACCTTTGTAAAAATGTATTATATTTATAACGTTAATTCAACTTATGGTACATAAAAAAACTTCGCATGGTGTTCTAAAAAGTTGAACTTATATCAAAATCAAAGTCTCCAAATTTTGGCAACTTTTTTTGGTGCACATTCCATATGCACTATAGGGACAAAAGTATTGGGACACACCTGTTAATCACTGAATCCAGGTGTTATATTCAGTCCCATTGTCACAGGTGTATTAGATCAAGCACCAGCCATGCAGTCGGCCTTCACACACATTAGTGAAAGAACGGGTCATTATAAAGAGCTCACTGAATTCCAGCGTGGTGCTGTAATAGGACGCCACCGTTGCACCAAGTCAGTTCACAAAATTTCTTCCCTCCTAGATATTCCATCATCAACTGCGAGTGGTATTATTGAAAAGTGGAAGTGTTGAGGAACCACAACAACTCAGCCATGAAGAGTCAAAGCAGAGCAGAGTTACCAGAGTTTCAGAGCAGGGTCATCGAGTGCTGAGGTGTGTAGTGTGTAAAAGTCACCAACACTCTGCTGACTCAGTAGCTGCAGAGATCCAAACCTCCTCTGGGATCAACATCAGAACCGACACTGTGTGCCAGGAGCTTCATGGCAGGGGTTTCCGTGGCCACGCAGTTGCATACAAGCCCTACGTCACCAAGCACAATGCAGAGCATCAGCTGGTGTGGTGTAAAGCACACCGCCACTGGACTCTGGAGCAGTAGAAACATGTTCTATGGAGTAATGAATCGCGCTTCTCTACTTAGCAGTCTGATGGACAAGCCTGGGTTTGGTGAACACCAGGAGAAGGTCACCTGCCTGAGCTGTAAAATTTGATGGAGGAAAGATAATGTTATGGTGCTGTTTTTCAGGGGTTGGCCCTGATCTCTTAGTTCCTGGCAAGGGAAATCTTAATCCTTCAACATTAAGACATTTTGGACAACCCTATGCTTCCAACTATGTGAGACAAGCTTTGGGAGGGCCCTTTCCTGTTCCAGCATGACTGTGCCCCAGTGCAAAAAGCGAGGTCCATGAAGGCATGGCTGAGTTTGGTGTGGAAAGACTTGACAGGCCCACACAGAGCCCTGACCTCAATCCCTTCAAACACTCTTGGGACAAACTAAAACGGACACTGTGATCCAGGCCTTCTCATCCAGCATCAGTATCTGACCTCACAAATGCTTCTCTGGATAAAAGGACATTCCTACAGACACACTCTAAAATCTTGTAGAAAGACTTCCCAGAGCAGTGGAAAGTTTCATAGCAGCAAAAGGGGGATACGGACTCCATATTAACACCCGTGGATTTAGAATGGGATGTCATAAACATCCCTGTATGTATAATGTGTGGGTGTCCCAATACTTTTGTCCATATCGCGTAGCTACGTAAGCCTGCCAGACTTCATACTATATCTGTTCATGACTGTAGGACATTCTGACAAGGTATAAATGACCAGAACACTGGCTATAGCGCTCTGTGAGGCTGTGTTCTGGTCTAGTATCCATGTAGGCCACATTAGTAGGGAAAAGCACTAACCCATGAAGCCAGACTGCCATATTAATCATACATTTCCAGAACTGGACCAGATTAGAACCTCAAAAATTATTCAGGCTGCACACTGCCCTCTGGTGGATTGTAGAATTAAGACATATCAAGAGCCTTGAATTTAATGTATTTGTGTATTTTGGGGAATTTTTCATTCATGTATATAGAAAAGAATGTTTGTGTACTTTAATTTCAACCTCTACAGCTCATGATGTCATTATGGCCTTTGGTTTTAGAAATTCACAGTAAGTACAGTAAATGCTTAAAAAGAGTGAAAACTTTGTCAAAGTTAAATAAATACATTCACACTAAATTCACATCAACCAGATCACACTGAATCCAAATAAACCAGAACACACTGAATCCATATCAACCAGAACACACTGAATCCACATCATCAGAACACACTGAATCCACATCAACCAGAACACACTGAATCCAAATCAACCAGAACACACTGACTCATGCATCTGATACAAAGGACCTTTGCTGTCATACATAGATTTGAAAAGGTATATCTTTATGTGAGAACACACACCACACACTTACACACACGCGCACACACACACCGTGTTCACCTCTAGCTTGAGAGGCCAGTAACTAAGTGCAATCACACTTGGCCATTTATCAACCTGTAGAGCAGAAAATAAATTAAGAAAACAACACATTTCCAACACACTCAAGGTTGTCTGATGTTATTAAGACTTACTCTGGGGTTTTGAGAGTCTCATGTTTCTGTGTCCAGCATTCATAAATTGCTGCACCACTTTGACAAATAAGGATTTTTCTTCAGTGACATGCATTAGTTGTGTGATGGGGTCTCGCTTACTACGAGTGAAAGGTCAACTCTATCAGACACGTTAGCCGCCGGACCTCTGGACTATAGCAGCCAAACCAAACAAAACCTGCATGGTAATGTGTTCTGCCACTTCCCCTGTTATTGCCATTACAATTTATCAGCTGAGAGCAAAAGTTCGAGGTTGTGCTTTAACACAAATATGCAAGTGCACACACACACACACACACAAACTACACTTGATGTAGCTCGGCCAACCAACAGCTGTTCAATAGGATATTAATCAAGCAGTGAAGAAAAAGGACAAACAAATGAAGGGACAAAAGAGAGAGAGAGAGAGAGAGAGAGAGAGAGAGAGAGATGAGGAGTAGTAAAAGAAATGTAGATGTTAAGTTTATAAAAGAGCTAGAATGATTTTTCATGCAAGCAAAGAAGACAACAGAAAAGAGAGAGAGAGAGAGAGAGAGAGAGAGAGAGAGAGAGAGAGAGAGAGAGAGAGAGAGAGATGCATTGTGTGCTCTAATTTCAGCCACAGCTGCAGAGGTGAACCTCCAGAGATCCAGCGGAGGAGATCAGAGGCAGGGCCAGCAGGTCCCAGCTCGAACCCATACAGAGGTGACACAGCTGGGCAGGACCTGATACAGCATGACCCTGGGCAGGAACTGGACACCTGCTGGTGTCTGGCAGGGGACTCTTCAGTAGGATTGAATTAAACTGGTTCAAGGAAAACCAGGAAACGGCAACAGAAATCATGCTTCTTACGGTCTCTAAGTGAAATCAATCTCCACGTTTTAACAGTTGTCTGTTTTTTTTGGAGTTTGCTGTTGTATTCCAGAATTTGCTGCCTAGTCAGTACAGCCTGTTAGTATTTCATTCTAAACATCCATGTCTATACAAATAAACATAAATGTTTTGTTTAAAAACATTTTTTGAAGCTGCTGGTGAGCACAGAAACTGATCTAGAGCTAATAATTATATTGTATGTAGTGTATGCATGAAGTATTATATAGTCTGGGAAGGTGTTGGTAAACCTGACGTGACCAACAGCATCGGGAACTGGAATGTTTTTGTGAGTGGGATGGACAGAGAAATGGATGGACTGAGAGGACGTGTGTGTGTGTGTTTGTGTGTGTGTGTGTGTGTGTGTGTGTGTGTGTGATTGAAGCTAAATCATCACGCCTGCTGTGCCCTAGAAAAATGTGTGGATGTGGCTTAGCTATAGCTAAGGCTTAGCTACATCTCGGTAAAGTGAGTGTGAATGTGTGAACATGTGACTGTGTGAACGTGTAACTGTGTGAACGTGTAACTGTGTGAACGTGTCACTGTGTGACGTGTCCCGCCCAGTAGAATAACAAGCCACCCTGGCTCTCTGAAACAACTCTCTCCCTGGCTAATCCTTCCTCAACACCTTCAAGCTGACTGAACACAACCTCCTGACCTGATACCACAATCCTTTAGCATGACACTTTTTACATCCTCATGGCACTTTCTCTTTAAAATAATTAGCTGTAAGTGCAGAGTTAGTCCAAGAGTTCGTTGGCTGAGCATTCATTAGCTTGGTCTCATTGGCTTATTTCCTTCTTTTTACAAAAGCATTAGTGACTGGCCAATCACAAATGTCTGTTACCTGGGGTACAATCTAAGGTTGCATGTGTGATTGGTTACGCGTGTGGCTAGATGTTGTGATTGGTTACGCATGTGCGCCATAGAAAAAGCATGTTGCTGCCGTTGCCATCATAAACAGATTTGTTTTGATGTTGTTATTCCTGCTAGTTCTTGTGTAGAGTATGCGAAAAAAGTTCATTAGTTTGTACTGGTCAGCAGTTTTAATATTTACAATTATGGCATTTAGCTGACACTTTTATCCAACGCTTACAATTCTGACTGAACACAACGTGAGTAATTGAGGGTTAAGGGTCTTGCTCAGGGGCCCACAGTGGCAACTAGGCAGTGGTGGGGCTTGAACCAGCAACCTTCTGATTATCAGTCCCCACTGCAGTATGTAAAATTGCCTATATTCATCCCTGTATCTCTAAAGTATTCTAGATCATTGGTATCTTGGACTCTAACCTACTGTACTGTACTAGGATGTGTTCTATGAGTAAATGACAAAGCACTTTTGTAAGTCGCTCTGGATAATAGCATCTGCTAAATGCTGTAAATGTAAATGTAAATGCCTATTTTATCACCTTAGTGCATGACACCATTGGCTCAGCACAATGTAAACACTCTATAGAGACTTACCATTGGCTATGAACAATGTATACTACTCTCTATAGAGAGTTACCACTGGCTCAACTGAATGTATGCTACTCTTCATAGAGACTTACCATTGGTCCTCGCCTGCCCTGTTTGATGTGAGAAAGATCCGGAGAGGGACCCATAAGCCCCATTTGACCCCGTGGGCCAGGGAGACCAGGAGGCCCTGAATGACCTGGGGGACCAGGAGAGCCCTGGGGTCCCGGGCTTCCTGAGAGAGAGAGAGAGAGAGAGAGAGAGAGAGAGAGAGAGAGAGAGAGAGAGAGAGAAACAGCATTAACGCTATAATGGAAAGGGATAGAAATCACTGTGATAATTACTGTGCGGTCTGGAATTACTCAGTAACAGTAACTGCAGATCCCCAACTGTAAGTCTTTATTCTGTGAAATATACTGATCTAATGCCCATGACCAGAATGTAGTGAGATTTGTTATACATCCATATCAGAGGAAACAATCAGCTAGGGGCAGGAGGCAGAGCTCCACTGACCAGGGCCTGCAGGTTAAACCAGCCATGCTCACTGAGTGCTCATGGACACAAACATTCACACATGCTGCAACAATTTAATTTTTATGTTGGGAATGTATTGGATGACTGGTTTGGAAGTTAAATTGGCTAAAATCCTGCATTATAGTTTTGTGTGCTTCTGAGATTAAGGGGAGAAATGGAGGTGTCTTAGGAGCATGCCAACCATCTCAGCTCACCACAGCAACCACAACACAGCAACCTTCCTAACCATGGCAACCATGGCAACCTTTACAGATGATAGCATTTCCAATCCTGTGATGGAAACAGGGGAACTCTGATCAAGGGACATCTGTTATGACTGCTGAAACACAAACATTCTTTTCTGAAATTCGAAAACTTTGTTGGAAATCCTCAGGTCTGTGAGAAGTGCTTACAGTGAGAAATTGCAGAACTCACCACAATCTCACAGTGATCTGGGGAAACTGCCCACATGAGTAAGACTGTGGAAATGGACTGTGAGAAGCCTGAGACCAGTCTAGCTTACCAACACTCGATAACTGATCCTTCTGCATTGCAAGGCTTCAGCCTTAGCTTAGCACAGGCCTAAAGCTCACCAGGGGCTCCAGGTTGACCAGGGGGTCCAGGCAGGAAGGAATGTGTTGTCAGCATCTTCTCACTGGTCATCTGTTTATCGATCTCAGTGTTGCTTGGCAACATGGCTATCTGTGGTACGGACAAGATGAAAGAGAGAAAGAAGAGAGAGAGAGAGGCTGCATTATTGTTAAATGGGTATACATGTTCTTTAGAGTGCTATAAAAGTCAGTACATACTTCAGTACATCTTCACAATGAATACACGTGCATATCAGTGTCTGACCTGTAGTTAACTAGAGTTGTATTTCAATATTCAAACAACAGTAGATACTAGTAAATGCCTACATGAGGAAGAACAGCTTAATTTAGGCTGTGTTACACACTGTGTTCAAAGTGTTTAGAGAAATGTCACAAAGAAAAAAAACCCCTACAAGGGTCGAAGGGTACAAATGTTGCAGGTCCTGTTACAGCTTCACCGTATGACTCTGCAGGAGAGGATGGAGGTGTGGCTAATGGATGATTTCGCTAATAGCCTGAGTTAGCATTGTGTGTGGGGGTGGCAGGAGACATGCAGGGGCTGACCTTTAGCATGGCTGACCTTTAGCATGGCTGACCTTTAGCATGGCTGACCTTTAGAATGCCTGACCTTTAGCATGGCTGACCTTTAGCATGGCTGACCTTTAGCCTGCCTGACCTTTAGCAAGGCTAACCTTTAGCATGTAATCTGACCACTAAGAAGTAACATGTGCGAGCGTAGCGTCCACCACACTACCAGGAGAGCACTGAATAATGCAGGTGCATGTCCAGAGATCGGCACAGGGGCCTCCTAACACAAGGGACACATCAGATCGAGTCACTTCAAAGAGCACATCTCACTGTGCACTGGAACCCATTACACACACACCCACACACACCCACACACACAAACACACACACCTGACCTCGGAGAGTGCCTGACACTCACTACACTCACAGCCTCAGGCATCAGTCATAAGTCCGTACGAGAGTGCGAGACTCTGTGTTCAGCCGATTGTAAGCAATTTAAAAGCCATTTGGCTTTGCTTCACCGTTTTGTGGAGTCGTGCTGATATTTGGCTTCCTACATTTCCCACGGTGCTCATGGCAGGCAGGCAGCGTGTCTACTGGACCCAGCAATTATGGCTAAGGAGAAACTCAACAGAGCACTCGGCAAGCTGAATACAAGGACTGTGAAATGGACTTTTCAGACAGAACACTGAAGTCCATCACTACAGCACTACAGCGCACAGACAACAACCAAAACAACCCAACCGAGGCAGAAACTCGCTCTCTCTGTATTTCGCCATCTTACTCTCTCTCGCTCTCTAATGCCTTAGCTCCTGTTCTAGCTTTTGTTCTTTCTGCGCGTCTCTCTGCTTCTCTGTCTCTCCACTCCTGCTCTCTCTCTCTATCCCCTCCCTCTCTTGCTCTCCTCCGGAGAGTGCATACATCTGTAATCCATACATCATGCAGTAGTGGGGTAGGTGCGGAGCAGGCCGACATGCTGACGGAGTTGTGGGCTTGCTTGCTTCCCTCCACCCCACTGCCCCCGTCCATGCCGACCACGTTACCTGACAAGGGCAGGCGGAGGTCACCCCCCCCCCAGCCGTCGAAGTCACCTGGGGTCTTTATTAACATATAAACTCAATAAGACTCCTTTCCAGACCTGTATACTGCTTGAATCAAGAAATACTATCAAATGTGAACATGTGCATAATGTGTGAAATGTATAGGATTTAACGAGTGATTAATGTTTAATATGAGGAACTGAGCAGTTGGCATGTACCTTCTGTTTAAGCTGGAAAACGGTCATTTTGATCTGATTGAAGTCCTCACATGTTGCCGAGCAAGTTCCTGCCTTCATCACGTTATCAGATTTTTCAAAAAGAGGAGCTGCAAAGAAACACAAACAAATGAACGAACAAACAAACAAAAGAAAAGATTGAGCCTCTCAACATACAAACATGCTGTAATAGGTAGTTAACAATTTATCTGCTGGTTTAAAGCAAGAAAACAGCGCAAATCACCAGAGCAAAAACTAATATAATGTCTGATTAACAATGACACAGTGAGAGCCTTTTATCACTCTGTTTATCACTCTGTGTATCACTGTTTATTTCTCTGTGTATCACTCTGTTTAGTTCTGTGTATCACTGTTTATTTCTCTGTGTATCACTCTGTTTAGTTCTGTGTATCACTCTGTTTAGTTCTGTGTATCACTGTTTATTTGTTTATCACTGTTTAATTCTCTTTGTATCACTCTGTTTAGTCCAATAAACTTAGTGGCCTGAACATGCCTGCCATTCCACTCTAGGTGTCTGTGCCAGCTTGCACATGATCACACTACTGACCCCAGAAACCACATGTCTGAGACCCCTAGTGACCTCCGCCTGACTGCCTTGGGAAACAACAGAGAGGCTGGCTGCTGCTAATGCCAGCCCAGGTCATTCGTACAGCCCCGCCGTCATGGGTCAGCCAGCCTTCAGGGTCTTACAAACAGGTCATACCGGAAAAGACATAGGGAGGAGTTTGTTTAGAGCTCTGGTTGGAGATTAACGGCTAAGCACGGTGAACCACAGGAAGACAGGAGTTCACAGGAGTGTGTGTCAGTGAGAGGGTGGGAGATCCCATCAGGGTGGGCTTTAACTTTAAGGAGGGAGTTCAGGAAGGGTGGCCTTTAACATTAAGCACACACACACACACACACACACACACACACACACACAGAGTACCTTCATCTCCTCTCAGAGACATTAAGGGTTTTTGGTGTGTTGCAGAGGGGCTGTGTGAAAATGAAGCAGCTCAGATCTGCGTTCCTCCCCTCTAACGCAGCACTTTGTTGTTCTCCGTGCCTGGGACGTGCGCGTCTGAGCTGTGAGAGTGAGCACAGACCCTCCTCACCACCGTTCCGTCACCACGGAGAGGAAACGGTCAGTCCCAGCCACCAGTCCAGCCGTGCCGCTCGGAGGGAACAGGACAGAGTGAGGCCACTCGCCAAGGGGCAGGCGCTCTACACTGGCAGGCAGGGTGACGCAATGGCGAAAGATTGTCCCGACAGTGGAGCCCTTCTTAATGTGACGTGTACGTAGCAACAGAGAGACAGATTGGAAAGAGGGAAGAGACAGAAAAAGACAGTGGGGATGGAGAGAGAGAGAGAGAGAGAGAGAGAGAACAGGTGTATGCTGTAGGTGCACCTCTCTCGCCCTTAGTGCAGCTCCTCCTGTCTGCCTCCAGGAAGTGCCCCCTCTCGCACGCACATCTGTAACTGCCTGGAGTATTGATGCAGATCTGAGAGCACACTGTCTCGTTAGGGTTGGCACATTCATCAACGTCTACAGAGGGAGAGAGGGGAGGCAGAAAGACAGGAAGAGGGAGAGAGAGGGAAAGAGAAGTATGGAGTGAAAAAGAGCATGAGAAAACACAGGAGCGTGAATACAGTGGCTTTTTTCGCGGTGGGTGAGCTGCATTAATATGAACTAAAAGTCTCCATGCTGGACAGGGCTGCAGACCAGGAGCTGAGTGGACACTCCTGAGTGCACAGTCCCTCAGAGCTCATGCAGGAAAGAACTTTTCCAAAGATTGTAAAAGAACACATAGCAGGCAAATCATCAACATTATATCTGGCCAGGCCACGAGGCAACCTGCATTTCATTATCCTGACGTTTCTTGTACTAATTTTCTCTGGTCAACTTCATTTTTTTGTGTAGCAGAATTTGCATTGAACAAGTTTGTAGAACGCATTAAATCTCTTAATAATCAGCTAACCGGAGTTCAGTGGAAAGTGCGCGGCAGTGATCCGCGTGTGACTCACCCAGGCAGTATGGCTTCTCTCGGTTTCTATGGCGCTCTCGGTCGTAACGGTAACCAGGGTAACAGGTGCAGACCACACGGCCGAAGTGGTCAGTACATTGCTGCTCACAGGGGGCGCCAGCGCACACATCGTAATCTATACACGCGCACACCACATGTGCACGAGCAAAAAAAAAAACCAAACCCGCAGAGGATGAAACAAAAACATAAGAAATGATAAAAGTTACATTGCATAAGGCATGATGGACAAAGTCACAGCACAGTTGTGCACAGCTCAATACAATAAAGGGATACAGCTGTCCTGATAGCCGTAATTAAGACCCTGTTTTCCCACACCGTCTGTAACGCGCCCCAGAGCTGCGCGCTGCCGCAGGCATCTACTCATCCCATCCGTGGGCGAGCCGCTGTGAAGGCGCACTGGAGTTCTATATTTGACTCTGGGAAAGAATGCGCCCTCAGCCAGACTGCGGCCCTGTGTTTCTCATCAGGGCCGGCGGAGCAGGTGAGGACAGCAGCCAGGCCAAGCGGAAAATAACCGCCGAACCGCCGCACACGGAAACATGAAAGCCCGTCACTAACACGCACAGCAGGTGAAGCGCTCCCCGTGCGTCGGGCTTGTAACCGCAGGGCAGTCCTTTGACAGTTATGAGGAAAACCGTGTGTCAGTGGTTTGAACTCCAAGCCCAAACGTAAAGTTATCTTGCCTTTAATTTGCTTTTAATGTGCGGATATATTCCCACTGTAAATAAAATCTCACGATAATTAAATAATCGTTATGTGTGCAAAAACGATGGCAAGTTATTTTAGGTGTTCAGAAAAAGGTTAAAGCAACATGATACAAACTGCGGTAGTTTTTTTAAAAGGCGATTTCGTTTAGGATGCCCAGGGGACGTAAGGGAAAAATATATCTGTACAAATTCATCCGATCGGCGTCCAAGACGGGGTTGAGAGAGTGTATTCCTACCTTCTGGAATGCACTGGCCCAAGACAAACTTAAAGCCCTCGCAACACTTCTTCCTACAAACAAAGAATAATAAAAGTAAACAAACGCATCGTTGACTCGAAGCACTTCATATGAAACACAGAGGTACAACATAAATCGTAGTAGACACGTGCGTCCTGCGAGCATGTACCCAAACGCAGAACTCGTTCTGCTACTTTTATTTTAATTACATCCACGTTCACACTGAGACGAATGGAGTGCACGCTTTTCCTGGCACGTGCGTTACCTTCCGAGCTGTACATTGAATTCCGCTCGCGGGGCCCCTGGGGGTCATTTTTAGCATTAAAAAGCGAGTTCTAACCCCAGCGCGCGCACGCACAGCTGTTTTAATTTCACACAATGTAACGTAGGTTCAGCGTTTCATAACTCTACTGTTTCTTTAACAATAACACAAGCCATAAAGTAACAAAGCACATTTCACTGAGTATTATTCATCACTTAAAAAAATAAGATCTAGAGAAATCTTTGGCTGGAGAGAAGCATAAGCAAGTCCTTTTTGGTGTTGCTTGTTGTGTATTAATGTCACACAACAGCACACAGCAAGAAAACAGAGTTAATGGTGTGACTGACACGACATTAAATCGTCTGAAGTATGTCCTGATTTAAATGTAACTCTCTGAGGAATGCAAAACAACTTTGTTGACCATAACAAACATCTCTGCCAATTTTTGCTGCCACGAGCTCAGCAGTCTCCGAATAAATCATCATTTAGTGGGCACTCAACTCTTCCCGTTTATGATTTCGGCCACGCGCACATTTGTGTTTGGTTATCTGGGCCTGACACGTGGCTAACCATTTGAGCTAACTGATCAAAACCTGACAGCCTACACGAGATCAAAACGCTACGCCTGAAACAGTTCAGCCTGCACCGTCAGAACAAAAGCAAACTAAAAACCTTTCACACGTTCAGAAACAATATGTTCCGTTCCAGCGAGAAAACAAACGAATAAGACCGTTCCAGGGAATTTGGTTTAAAAGATCAGACACTCGAGGTTTTGAAAGGTAGGACTGATTATTAAGGGTGTTTGATGTATGCTTAAGCAAGGACACACATGCACGCACGCGCACACGCACACACACACATACACACATACACACACACACACACACACACACACACACACACACACACACACACACACACCATGAATTACATAACAGAAGACTGGAGCCTTTTTCAAAGTGTGATTAATGTCTAATGTGATGCTTATTTTGTAAGCTGAGGAGATCTGCTCCCACAAACATCCAGCCTCCATCTATACACCCCCCCTACCACGCTACACCCATCAGACTCCTTGGACAAGACTCCTAGCAATACAATCGCCCTCATCTGTATCATGAACGAAACTGTAATATGTTCGGATTGTCTGCCAAGTCCATAAATGTTACACACGCATGTCTTTCACTCACTATAGTTCTGTGCACACACACACACACACACACACACACACACACACACACACACACACACGCACGCACGCACGCACGCACGCGCACGCACGCACGCACACACACACGCGCACGTACGCACGCACACACACACGCACACGCACGCACACGCACACGCACACGCACGCACACACACGCACGCACGCACACACACACACACACACACACACACACACACACACACACACACACACACACACACACACACACACACACACACACAGCCCTGCATTTCAATGAAGAGCTGGTGAAGGCAAGTCAAAGCACACCAGCTGAGTAGAAGGCAAAGCCCTGACTATGAAGCCACGACATGAATCAGCAAAACCCGTGGGGTTTTAATAACAAAGACTTTACATGTATGTCAAAGCGTGTGCTTTTAAAAACAGATAGCCTCATTAAAAATCACCCTACTGTATCGCTTCCCAAACCAAATAGAAAAAATTTGACTGAAAATGTATTAAGTGATATTACACACGTAGTTTCGTAAATGATGTTATAACTTCGTTCAAATGCTGCCAATCTCCTGCACACCCGCATGGTTAAAGGTGTTAGAGGAAAACCGCTGATCCAGGATTAGCTCTCCTGCTCCTGTGGTGTGGTACCTGGTGTATCAGAGCTCTGAAATAACTCCACTTTAGCACTGCCCCCTCAGCGGGGCTTTTAATCTGTGCAGCCACGCAGACTTGCCCTGTTCTGCATTCCAGGGGGAGTCCTCACAGAGCGGGTGTGTGTGTGTGTATGTGTGTGTGTGTGTGTGTGTGTGTGTGTGTGTGTGTGTGTGTGTGTGTATGTGTGTGTGTGTGTGTGTGTGTGTGTGTGTGTGTGTGTGTGTGTGTGTGTGTGTGTGGGTAGGGAAGTAGGGAAGTGTTTTAACACTAACAAGCCCACAGAGGTTCGTGAGGAGCTTGTGTGTGGCCCTGTAACCCCCTGCTATCTCCACATACACCAACCAGGAGCTAACACCGCTTAGAAAGATGGGGAGGAGAAAGACAGACTCAGAGGAGACACAAATCTCCAACAGAACGGGAGGATGATGTGCACCTGTGTGTGTGTGTGTGTGTGTGTGTGTGTGTGTGTGTGTGTGTGTGTGTGTGTGTGTGTTTGTAAATATGCATGCAGGCCTAGCTACTTTGGTATTTTCACCCAAATACACAAACACATACTGCTAAACAAGTATTACAGTTACCAGCATGGCCACACACACACACACACACACACACACACACACACACACACACACACACACACACACACAAACAACTTGAGAGAGTTATAGACACCCAGTAACAGCAGTATGTACAGTACAAGGTCACTTCAATAAATCTGAACAACGATAACAAAATTCAGAAGTGCACACTCAACAAATCACCATTAGACTCAGGTCTCACACACACACACACACACACACACACACACACACACACACACACACACACACACACACACACACACACACACACACACACAGCTCACAAACATACACAGCTCACACACACACACAGCTCATACACATACACAGCCTTATACGCACAAATTCCTGAACTCTGCTGTTTAGACCAGACATAACCATTATGTCAATAATACTCTTGAATGAACTCTCCATCTACAACACACACATTCTCTTCCTCCATACACAACTCATCTGGTCAGCAGTGGTCCTGTGGTAAGAACCTGATCAGTGCTGAACAGGGTGGAGGTGGACTACAGACTACTTATAAGACCAGCGGAGCTAATACAGGGACCAGCGAGTGTAGGTGTTTTAAATAAAGTGAGGGTGAGAGTTTCATATGAACATGTGGGTCTGTGCCCACGTTAAATACATCCTTCTGCCCTCTCCAGGACATCCAGGACTCAGAAGATCCAGGACTCAGATCTGCCACTCAATTTTTACTAAACATTTATAGATGCGTTTACTGAGTCTGTTTTGTGTGTACTCCAATCTCTATTCTTCTCCTGCTTTCTTATCTGTCGAAGTAAATTCCACAGAATATAACAATCCTTAAAATTGCGCCCCCCCCTTCAAAAAAACCCAACATCTATTTCCATAGCAACAACAATGTGAGTAAGATTCCCTCATTAAATTATTGTATCGAATTATTGTGAACACTGTGATCTCTAAGCTGTTGGGTTGCTTGTTTATGATAAGGAGTAGTACAAAATATATGAATTTAACTTCTTACTCTATTGAGGCCCTGCAACTAAAATAACTATTACTCAGTGTAACATAGGCTGAAGGCAGCCATGTTACCTAGGGCTCAAACCCAGGTCAGGACAGTGTGACATCACAATGCCTTCATTTTTTAATTTTTTAGGGTTTGGATAGATTTTAGGGTTTCTTATTTTCATACACAGTTATATCTAAATGTT
>NC_137504.1:1647500-1652500 GCF_041902795.1 Electrophorus electricus
TAAATCAAACCATGACAGTTTGCGCTTCATTCTAAAATAAATACATTTGTAGGAATTTATCATTTTACAGGAATAATTCACTATGACACTGGATCTAGTAAACACCTTGAAAGTGTTGCGAATGTGTGTGAACGTGTGCCTTTAGGATGGTGTAGTATGTTTTTAGCAAAGTGTCAGTGTTACATTAACAGTACATTTCACATCTAAAAAAACCCAATGTCAGAGCAAAGCTGTGTGATTAATATTTTATCTCGATCAAGGTCAAGTCATTTTTTAGAGGTTTTTAACAGATGCACATATTTGGAAATGAGAAATGAGAAGAAGAAAAAGTTAACCAGGTCAAAAGTGTAAACTCACAATCCATTAGACAACTGCACTGAGCACATATTCACATACACACATTTGCATACACATACATGTGTATACACTTACATACACTGCAGATCAAAATTAGAGAACAACACACAATTTCCTAAATGTCAAGGTCACTCTGTAGTCCTATGTGAGTTTATCCTAACAGGAGTAAAAGAGCAGAATTTTAAGCTTATTTCATGAGTTGTATATATTCTAAAGCACAGTATAAAAAACCTAAATGAGATCATTGAAAAAGAACACTTATCAAATTTAGAGAAAACTTTCAGATACCTGCAAGTTATTGGTGTTAATCTGGCACCTGGTGCTAATTTCCTTAATTATCTGACAAACACTATTTACCTGGCAGCCTAACTTTCCAGTTTTCACTGACTGTGCAAGTTGGTGAGCCGTTCCAAAGTGACTGAAACCCTCCGGCAGCAGGTTGTCCAGATGAAGGGCAAAGGGGTGACCCTATCAGCCATAGCAAGAGAAGTTGGTCGTTCCAAGTCTGTGATTTCTAGAATATTGCATCTTTACAACATCACAAACTCATTCAAGTCCCCAAGAAGGCTGGTCGCCCACGAAAGACAAATGCAAGAAAGGACAGGATAATGCAGAGAATCTCCACAGGTAATCGCTTCAACACTGCAGCTGGAATTGCTCGCCGGTTAAGCACTGAATAGGGTAAGGATCTGTCTCGTCATACAGTGTCTCGACGTTTAAGAGCATTTGGACTGAAAGCCCAAAACCTCCAAACCTCTCATTAGCAGCAAGAATCAAAAGGTGAGACTAACCTTTGCTGAGGAGCATGTTGTGTGGACAGAGAAGTGGTCCAGAGTTCACTTAGTGATGAAAGCAACTTTAGTTTATTTGGGTCTGATGGGAGACATTATGTTTGTCGACAAACTGGAGAAAGACTGAATCCAAAGTGTGTAAAGAAGTCAGTGAAAGGTGGAGGAGGAAGTGTCATGGTTTTGGGAATGTTTTCCCCAGCAGGAGTTGGACCTCTCACACAGCTGCATGGCAGAGTGAATGCAAGTGTGTATCAGAACCTTCTTCAACAACACGTGGTTCCTTCCTTGCGTTCATCACTCAGTCAGCCAGCAATTTTCCTGCAGGACAAAGCCCCTGTCACAGCAAAACGAGTAAAGCAGTTCCTTTGCACTGAAACAGTGAAATGGCCAGATCAGAGTCCTGATCTACACCCAATAGAAAACCTGGAAAACCCTTAGTGACAAAGTTATGGCCAAGAAACCCACAACAGTCACTGAACTGTGGAAGAGACTGCAAGAAGAGTGGACCAAAATCCCACCAGAGTGTGAGAGACTAGTGATGTCCTGTGGCCTCAGATGTGCTGAAGTCATTCAAAGCAACGGCCTGCACGTTTCCTACTGATTGGTGACGGTTGTAACCTTCAGGAAATGTAGTTGTGATCTGTGCTACAGCCAATGCTGATCTCTAATGTTGATCATTGTGATTTCTGCTAAATAAAGGCTTTATGTTGAAGTACCTTGGTTACTTTGTAAAACACTGTTCTAATGGCATGGTATACCCCTAACAAAAAATCCTTCATCTTGACCATAGAAGACAATATTAGAATTACATAGAATTACATAGACCATAGAATTACATTATTTCTGAAAAAATCAAGTGTTCATAGATTGTTCTCTAATTTTGATCTCCAGTGTATATACACACTCTGATAAACAGGACTTTGTGGGCTCTCTCACACACACACACACCCACACACAAATCAGCTGCTATTATAGTATTGTGGTCTGCTGGATACGTGCTTCTGTGAGAAAACTGATGCTTATTTGTATATGGGAATAAAATTCACACAAGATTATTTTATGGTTGAATTGATTCCAAATGGGGATTTCTGGGGTACAAATGTATGATCTCACTTTGGAAAAGCATGCAGCTAACATTTCAGCTCATCACAACATGTTCAGCACGTTCACTTCTAATAAATGAGCCCACTTGGAGACAGGATACATGGCATATGGAGGCCTCGTATTCACTGTCAGCTATTTGTCATAACGGAGATTCCTACAAGGAACGTAACAAGAATGCAGGCCCTCAGGTCAGTGACCAGGTCAACCCAACACCTCTTCACACTGACAGCCCAGTGAGTTCCTCACAGACACTCGGACCGTCTCCAAGACATACACACGCCTGAATTTAGGCTACGGAAACACACGTACTGAATTTACGCCCAATTATTTAATATGAGTATGGGGGCAGTGGTCGGTCAGTAGTTAAAGTACTTCATTAGTAATCAGAAGGTTGCTGGTTCAAGTTGCCACTGTTGGGCCCCTGAGCAAGACCCTTAACCTTCAATTACTCAAGCTGTACTCAGTCATAATTATGAGTTTCTTTGGATAAAAGCATCAGCTAAATGCCATAGATGTACATGAGTGAGCCCCTGTGCTGGAATCCTAGTTGTTTTCTGAGCGTGAGTGTCAGACAGACAGACACACATTGATCCTGGAGTGGTGCTATTTGACCATCGCACATTCTATGTGACGTGCTGTCACTCAATTCCACTCATCAGAATCACACTGCTGGGCTGTCTCACTGTAATCAGATCGACATCAATCGGCCCTGGACCTTTACCCAGGTCTCATAAGAGAGTGGCAATATTTTAGTACTGTTTGGGGAATGGGGGCGGGGGGGTTGTTTTTCCATGAAATCGGAATTTCCAATTTTGGACCTGAGACACATGTGCTTCATCTTTCTGTCGTTGTTATGGTTCCGGAGGCATGGTGACTGTGGAAATGGCCGGGTTTTTTGTTATCCTGGAGACCGCACTAACAGCGAGAAGGTTGACGATCTGACTCTGAAGAGCATGTGGTTGTGGTTAGGAGCAGACATAAGCCAGTGCTCTCACAAACCCAACCTCTCTCTCTCCCTTTCTCTCGCCCTGTTTATCTGTAGCATCTGAATACCAACCCTATCTCTGTCAAGCCTGCAAACATGCACATTCGTTTAGCCAAACTCGGAAAATGCGTGCAGCATTCTGACCACACAGAGCCATGAAAGCAAAAGAAAACAGACTGATAAGAAGTGGAGCGCCACACCGTGTCGGGACCCGATGCACGGGATGGGACGCCGGCACACGGCTCAGATCATGCAATGCCCCCCTGCCCCGACAACCCCGGACATCACACAGGACGCGGCTGTCCGTATGCTGCAGCGCAGGACGTGCGTGCAGGATATGATCTCTCCCTGCGCCTCTGTGTGCATAACCCAAACCATACCCGGCTGGCTGCTGGCCATTTCCACAGCGCACGAAGCACCTCTGACAAGCAGAAAACACGTTTGGCCATGTGCAGTATTTTCAGGGAGCCGTCGAATGCACAAGGTGACCTACACAGCCACAGACAAGCCATTACACTCAGGCTGTGTAGACAGTGCAATGTTTGTGCTCTCACTGATTTGCAGAAATGTCAGGCAATGCCAAAAATGTGAATGAATCTGCAGAGAACTATAGAAATGTGGATAAGCACTGAAACCTTGGCTCCCTGAAGAAAAATGGCATTAGATTTAAACCGTCATGGTTTCAGGACATCTCCGTTCTGTCTGCTAAATCTAAACCATCTCCGACTAACTTTGACCTAACCATGAATCATTCTCTTAGCACCATGTGCAAGACCCTCCTGACCCTGCATGTGGGCAATTCCCATACAAACTCACTGCAATGTCTCATGCACAGCACAATTCTGCATCGTGGCTTTGGGTAAACAATCCCAGGACCTAAAGTGGGTAATCTATCACAGAAACAAAGCAGGTTACTATCATGGACCCCTGGATGGTGACATCCAGGAAGCAGCCCTTGTTGTGCCTGATTCTGTTTCATCTCTGTCCTATGATACATGCCTTAAGATTGGCTCTGGTACCTAATCACTTTAGGAGCCGTTGGATGGTGTGCGAAAGAATCTGTCTCAAAGATTCTCTTTGCCCTACTGACACCTGCTGCAACACCTTGGTTTCTTCAGACCACTGTTTCAGGTTGAACGCTCTGAACGTGTTTTCACTACTGTTTGTCTCAGATCCTCCAACCATCTCTTCCTTAGTTTGAACGACAGCTCACACCACAAGACGTCTTTATCTATACTTACATCAACATAAAAGACCAAACTGATTTACAAAATACTGCTGTTCCCTTCGTTACTATACTTAAACACCAATAACCCCCCCCCCCCACCCCATGGAAAAAGACCTACAGCTGTAAACAGAAACCGAAAGCATGTAAAACATTGTAGTATGTTCCAGCCAGACACAGTATTAGCAGAGCAGGTGTCATCTTATTCACTAAATTAGCAAAGCCCTTCCACACAATGTAGGTCTATGTGGACAACCCTGTTGGACCAGGCTGCAATGAGAATGGCTCCCAATGGAGGGTTAACCCTAACCCTAACCCTAACCCTAACCCTAACCTTCTGACCCACAGAGAGGTGACCCTACCCGAACACGACACTATAACCAAAATTATACTGCCAGGAGAAAAAAGAGAGAAACAGAGAGAAAACATTATACTCCTCCACATGTAGCTGGAACGCAGGAGTAAATTTGATGGTGTGGAGCAACGAATGTAGTGTTAACAGTTTGTGGTGTATCAGATGGATGTTTTTTCTAAACAG
>NC_137504.1:1655000-1680000 GCF_041902795.1 Electrophorus electricus
TATAACCCTAACCCTAACCCTAACCCCAACCCTGACCCTAAACCTTTCATTGTCCCCTGCAACTTCAGTGTTTATCATCGGCACCTCTGTAGTAACACTGTTGTTAAACACCCTGTGTAGTGGACGTGGGACACGTAGACGTGGGACATGATGTTACGCTCGGAACCATCAGCGACCTGCATCTGGTCCATACCCCTTCCATCTTGGCCAAGCCAACATCTGCTTCTCTTCAGCTAGCAGCATTAATGGACCCAGATTCCCGAACTCTATTCACACTGGCAGGAGCTCAGCGGAAAGGCTTCACTGAACCCCACTGCCGGAGTGAATTAAATGGGCACGAAAACAGGGTAAAAATAGAAGGACGTCCAGCGACAGCACCGCTGATAATATGAAGGAGATGCCACACGGTTTTCTCCTTTTTATTTCCACTGTATGAGATGTCAAAGAGCTTCACTATGATTAAGGGCTGCTGGGTTTTCTACACGTTTATTCTGGAAAGATCAGTGAACATTTTGCCATTGATCTTTGTAGTATATTAAATCGGACTTCTGTTTGTATGAGACCCTGAGGGCCTATTTGTTGTTCTAGGACAACCTGATTTTCAGGTAAATGGTCAATTACACATTAAAAGCATGGGCCCCCAGACAAACCACAGAATCACTCAGACCTAATGTAGCCTTCATTTCGTTTCTCTAGAGTCACTACAGAGTGACACTTATCTAAACATGGCACAAGAGTTTGCTAACAACAGGAAACGATGCACCAGTCATACTTTTGCAATAAAGACGTCCGGCAGCTCAGCAAATACTGTCTGCACTGTGTGGGCTCCAGTGAATTTAGCAACCAAAAAACACATGCCATTCCTTGTATGCCATTTTATAACTGCACGCAGTATGAGAGAACGGCCAGGCCGAGATTATATTGATCAGTGAAAAAGCAAAAGCTCTGTGGTTAGCGAGACATAAGTGTTTCGTTATTTAGCCTTAGCACAGTGTAGATTACAAAGAATGGACCACAGATGTGTAAGAGAGAGAGAGAGAGAGAGAGAGAGAGAGAGAGAGAGAGAGAGAGAGATGGCCTACACACCTCCATTTCCACCCCGAGACATGCCCTGGATCAGCTAACATGCTCAGTCACATCCCATCTGCACTACCCAGGAGCCTGGATTAGAGATCTGCTCCACTGCTCAGCCAGCCTTGTGTCTGGCATGAAACAAAACAAAAATTCTGATGACAATGAACTCCTTTACTCTGCTGTTTATCTTACCGCATTGGTCTCCAGAGCTTCACATTTTTTAAGCGCTGTGTTTATTAGCAACAGACTGTTAGCGAATGCAATTACCCCATTAAATGTATTAACGGCAACGCCTGCTGCCCCAGAAAGGCACAGTTATGCACACCTGCTCCTCAACCCTCCAGATTTGAGACTCCAGATCACTTTTTCTTCTCACTCATTGTTGTAGGTTATTTTTTAGTACAGCACAGACCTTAAAAGTGAGCTACAGTTGTAAACACCACTGTACAGTTGTAAACACCACATCAGTACCGATGAGAGGGTTCCAGCTGAGTACAGTGCAAGCAAACACACACAACCAACGCATCATGAATATGTTAAAAGCGAAATCCACACACACATGTACACAACGTGCCTTCACCAACCAAGAGCTTTGCTGTTCTCACAAGCTATAACCATGTCAAAACATTGTTAACTCAATTAGTTTAGTTATTTAACAATACATATGTTTAGGGGATCTTATGCACACAGCACTAGGAATTTTCATGGGACTCCAGTAGCATTTTGGATCCAGCCCCTCAACCTCTTAAGCATACAGACCATATTGATCATGATGATCAGAGTTGCTTTCACAGTATTAGGCCCACACTCTTATCCAGTGCGTGTTAGCTATTTTTATCAAGTATCGAGGCCTCGATCTTGGCTGGTACCTTTCTTGTCTTTCTCTAACAGGCGTGCACATGCTGCTAGGATTAAATGTAAATGTATCCCCACATCTCCACTGCCACTGTACGATGGCATTCCCGATGCCCCAGCTCTTGACAGGATGACAGAACTCCGTAGGAGTCTCGCGCCCTGCGGATGAACTGAGCAAGGCTATATGGACTGCACAACTGCCAACTATCTGACACTCCAATGCAAGACATTGTAGCCAGAAGCATTAATCCTGGCAATGGTTCCCGGGAGTTCCTGAATGCCAGCACTGCTGCCTGTTAAGTTATTGCACAATACAACACTAAAATGATCATAACGAGTGTAATGTGTCTTTCCCATACAAACAGAACTGTGGTGCGAGGTGTATATGAATGTACTCAGCGTCACAAAGCCCATATACCCATAAAACCCAATAACCTTAGAGGTACAAATATATATGTTCTATAAAAACTGCAGTTATGAGAAGCAGTATTTTTTTTAAAGCCAGACCATATAAAATGCCATAGATAAAGAACTTAAGACATCAAGCTTATTCTAACTCATGTCATGCTGAAGGCCCCATGGCTTCCATGGGCTGCGGTCACACAGAAGGAAGTTGGAAAGGACCCGATGGGCATAGCACAGTGTGTGTTCCGGACAGGGACTTGCCAGAGCCGCAGAGCAACGAGACTTTTCCTGCTGGGTCTCTGCTGTACAGGGAGTTTTCATTATTCTCTTTTGGTGTGGAGTAGTGGGTAGGCAGATTTCTGAACTGCAGTTCAATATACACGATGTTCTTAAATCCCAAAGCATGACAATTATTAATGTAAAAGTTATTAGAGCTTACTGCCAAAACTCATTTCTCACTCGTTTGTTTGACCCCACTGACTAATCTCTCACTAATCCCACACATTTGGCAGTGCTTCTGTTTTAAAGTTTAATCTAACAGCTGTCCAAGAGGATTTTCTATAAGTCTTAGAGCATCAATTACTGTTCACTAAAGTCCACTACCCACACAATACTGGAATGCACAAAAATCCAGATATGAAACCATTTCTGTAGATTATTCAAGACTGTTTAGTATTGGTAAGATTATTTAGGTCTTTAAAAAGTCTGAAATTATGTTTCTGTACACAAAGCCTTAGTTTCACTTATTTCAGTGTTGTTAACTTTTAAAAGAGCACCAACACTTGAGCAAGAAGTAATAAAACAAAACTAGGACCAACATGAATAGCAGACAAATACTTCTAAAGTAAGTATCACAACACTCATTCACTTCTCCCACAGACCACACCCACCAATCACAACACTCATTCACTTCTCCCACAGACCACACCCACCAATCACAACACTCATTCACTTCTCCCACAGACCATACCCACCAATCAAATCACTCATTCACTTCTCCCACAAACCACACCCACCAATCACAACACTCATTCACTTCTCCAACAGACCATACCCACCAATCACAACACTCATTCACTTCTCCCACAGACCACACCCACCTATCACCCCCATACTCTATCACTGCCTACATCTTTTCCTCATTTAACATCACTGTATTTAATCCCAGTTCAGTGCTTCGATGGTCGTTGATGGTCACTGGTCTCCAGTCAACGATTGTTGCTAGGCCTGTAGCCCACGTTCTCAAAACACTTGCTTTGTGGTTTGCAAAATAAACACTTCTGAGCTCAGAACTTTTCTCCTGACTCACAATGAAACAGACCAACAGGAGATAAATAGTTCTGATAAGAAATGAATGTGAATCTTACAGGTTCAACAAAATAACAGGAGTTCAGTATTATTTATGACTAATAAAAAAAAACTATTTACATTCCTGCATAAGAAAACAATGACTAAACTCAGTTGCAGTACACAGAAAAAATTACTAGTTTCCCAGTTCTGATTAATGCGATTACACAACGATGTTATCAACAGCAAGAAAAAGTTGCATAACACCAAATATCAAATGTAGCATAATTAGGTTGGATAGCCATGCCCAGAATCTACTCTGTTAGCAGAATGTGCAGTCTGGATAGTCTTTTGATACCCACACAGAGGTCATTAAATCTCAGTCTTGCAAGAACCGCACACGTTTGTTTTGGCTTGACGGTGTTGGCTGGCCGTCTAGAGGACGGTGTGGGTGGTGCTGCCTCCACTGAGGTGGGTGCGAGGGTGTAGAGGGGACTCTTGTCTGCACTGCTGCGGATGCCACTCGAGCGAGAGACATCCAGCGCCACCCAACGCAAACACTCACTACCCAACTGAATAACTAGCCTCTTCGCAAACAGCTAATCTGGGAATACACTGCTTCATGAGGTGTGATTCCCATTGAACCTTGTCCCGGTGGCTCAGTGCCATTACGATGAAGAGAGGTCGTGTGTGTGTGTGTGTGTGTGTGTGTTACACAGAGACAAGGCAAACTCCATGGATGCAGACTTGAAGGGACTGGAAGCACGTCCATGATGCTACATCTGGGAGGAAAGCTCCGACACGTGATACACCTCCACCTCCTGCACCACCCCTGCTGCCTAGAATCTCGGTCACAAAGCAGAAACTCATCCACTTTCAGCAGCAAACTACTGGACTTTGCTGGGGTAGAGTGGGGGGGGGTCAGATGAAAAGTCCTCCCCCCCCCGGCAAACGCAGAGAGAGTTAGAAGGAGCTTGACGTTGTCCTTGGCAAAGACCTTTCTGGATGAAAGAATCTACTGTCAGTGGTTCATTATCAGCACAGCGGATGGAGAGACAAGCTTTGAAGGTTTTGGTCTTTCTGGCGAGAGAAAGGCGAAAAAAAAACATGCACTAATAATGTTAATGAGGCGTTAACTTGTGATGGTTGACCTTTTGGACACATGCTTACAGAAAGGTCCCAGAGAAACAGGGTGACGCTACTGACACGGACAACCTGGACAGCCTGACAGAAAACATGAGACATGTAACGCATTGAGGACAGCAGCAAAACACTGGAGCGAAGAGCTTCTGTAGACCCTTAAAACTGGAGCTAAACATTTTACACCATGTTTTGAATTGTCAAGAACAGGGCTGGGTTGACCTTCGACCTCTGAATTGCACAGACAAACCATTACAGACCTGACAAATTTGCTCCTTTTCTCCCCCGGGGAACCACTGAGGAAGAACAGACTGCTGTTCCTTCTAATCACACCAACGACAGCCACAATAATGAATAACTATTTACAACAACTCAAGTTTTGGCGAATGCAAGGCGGGATGGCTGTCGTTATCCGGGCTGCACCACGGGCAGAACCGAGTCGTGTCTCGTCTGCAGGTCTCGCTGTGTTTGTGTGGATGCAGGTTATACTCGGCGTGATGCATGAACCAAGTGATTTTACAGCCTATGGCGTCACGTTGTGTTTTCTCTAGAACCTTCCGTGCTGTGCTTTAAGGATCACTGGCGAAACAATGAAGGAAAATTGCTTTCACCGTGCGCTATGCCCCACAGTTTCGCATATCAATGTCACATTTTGCAAAGCTCAACTGAGCTTTGCAGTGCTTGGTGAGCGGAGGTGGAGAGACCTGTTAAGACGTCTGCTTTGTACACGTGCCACCAGGATCTGCCCTGCTTTCTTATCAAAGGCCCGACGGCAGGTCATACTTCTGACACAGGCAGTACTTAGAGGCATGTGTTGACATGCAAGGTGCCTCTTATCACTGGTGCAGTTTTCATCTTTGCTTATCAGTAAAGTCCATCAGGCTTTTGGTTCGCGTTAATCCAGCTCCACGGGCTGTTATGAAAAGCCTTGTGGGTTCATTCCAAGCTGCTGACTAGTCTGCCAGATCCACACATCTTAGATTTCTTTTTGTTCGTGCACTCACTTGCTCGGTCCTCCATCGTTCTCTGGCCCTCTGAAGGGGCCCTTTCCCTCCATGTCTCTCTGTCGTTCTCAGTCTTCTCAGACTCTATTTAACACATCCAAGCTGGAATGTCAATGCTGGTTTCCCCCTTTCTGGGGCGCTTGCGGCGGGGTTAACAGGAGGAAGGGAAGACAGACAGTCGCATCATAAATAACAGCATGTTCGAAATTCTCCCGAGCTGTGCTGACTCAGCGATGTGCTCTTGGTTCGAGGTCATCAGCAGAAGGCTGGTTCATCTCTGATACAGCACTGTCACACATACTGCAATGCTGCAGCACACACTCCCAGTTAGAGTAATGAGAGCCGGTCGCAGGAATGATACAAATGATGCCGGATGAAAAGAATGTGTATAAACAAGAACAAACAAACTGGTTTAAATAATAACTGTGCAGTAGAGAGGTATGGATGGTCATACTTTAACACCCCCCCCCCCATCCTCCCCCGGTCACAGGGTCAACAGTGACAACAGTGACAGATCTTAAGGATTTCCTGAGGTCCAACAAATAGCATCCTGATGCGTATTGATACATGGCAGCAACAGGGCTGTCTCTGCTGTTTCTTGAGACTTGCTGGGCCAAATGGTGTGGACGACAGACTTCTTCAGAAAAACCGTCCAGGCAGTTGCCTAATGATAAACCCTATGACTAATAAAAGACATCTGGAAGGAGTGAGTGGGAGGAATGTTAATCATTGTTACATTGCTTAATATTTCCGTCCAGCTCTTGAAAGAGCACTGAACAGGGTTCCCCAAAGTCTTTGGTGGAGATGAAATCATCACTCAGCCGTCTGGATGTGCAATGCTCACTTTGAATGTGACTCCTGATTGTGTTCAGGGGAACATAAACCCTCCACCGAATGCTGCTTGACTGCTTCAATGGAAAATGGGAATATTTTGGTGATTAAGTGGCAAGGTTATCTAGCATTTTTTTCCACCATTTGACAGGAATGTTTTGCTTCAAATCAAATTGATTTCATTCCTCCCTGGGGATACAATGTCAGTGTGGTTCGGAGAGAAGCTGTCATTCAGAATCAAGGAACTCCTTTTACATGTGCTCAAAGCCTTCACATTAGCAGTCTGGCTGAATTTAAGCAAATCAGGTAAGAAAACGCAAATCCTGCAGATTATTTAAAAGACCCTGTGTTAGAAGCAAGGGTTTGGTCTGAGCATAAACGGCAGGGGACGGAACAATGGAAAGAAACAAAGAAAAAAGTGTGAAAAGTGACACTAATCTTCGCCAGAATCAGAGTTGAAGCTCTCCGCTTTTTCCTTCATTTCCCCTTTATTAAAGCCTTTTTCATGATACTGTTCTATAACCGAACTGAGAAACTCAAACATCCTCACAGCAACAGCAAAAGCTCAGATATCCTCACATGCTGCCAAGAGATCAAATAATAAATCTGTTACAGATATAAAGCAACTGGACTGTGCTACAGGCCTCGGTAGGCCTCTGAGCAGCCAGGTTTCCTGCCGCGCTCTTCTGCCCCTCAGACACCCAGACGGAGGCAACCAGCGCCTGTCCTCAGACAGGACATGTGGAGCCTTTGGGAAATTTTGTGGAGTAATCAGATGAGCGAACCTGGGCAGTGGATTGAGAGTGATGTCATGACACACAGCCTGGAAGTTCACGTGTTTCTGCCACGGCAGCTCCTTAAACCAGAGACTGACCTGGAAGCGATTGAACAGCTGTCGAACAACCGTGTGCATGCTCTTCTTGAAGCTTCTGGTTTGCAGCCAAACGTTTTCCTGAAAGTCAGAAGCGTGCTGGCTTACGAGCATTTGTGCGTGACTAGGTGTGGAAACCATAAATAATAAGCAAAAGGATCTTTCATTGATAGCTTCCAGAGATTCTCTCATTAGGACGGCAGAGAGTCTGGACCAGCCATGCTTCCTGTTCTTTGTTTAAACTCTGAGTGGATAACGAAATTTCTCTTGCAGAAGATAAGCATTCAGATGAACTGCACATGCGAGGTCACGGCTGCTCTGCCATGAGATCAAGGGCAGAAAGGTCAAAGATCCATAGTTTTCTTGATGGCGTCGCCTCTGGTCTTTCTGTCTCTCTGCTGCAATACCTCAGCATTAAGACACTACTGGGGGGGGTGAGTGGGTGGGCACCAGCAACAGCAACAGTTACACATGGAACATGTCAACAACTCTGGAGATGGTCTGGTGCAGAAGACACTGGGCCTTTGATAACAGTAACCACACCACCACATGCTCTGGGATTTAATGGGAATAATATCGGCCAACGTTATACACCATGCCTCACCGGAGAGCCAAGCTAATAAACGTCTTTGAACACCACAAGCAGCAAGCAGTGTTTAGTTTTTTATTCAAAATACACATATTTCCCTCCGTGAAACACCATCCTCAAGTAAAACTATTCACAGCACACAGTTACTCTTCAGAGACTCAATCCACACGAATGCGAATGCTCTGAGTGCAGAGCGAGCCAAAACAGGGCCTCGTAAATAACACACCTCCGGCACAGCAGCTAAGAGGGAGGGCTGAAACATTCCTGCACTCACACACACAGGCCTGAGCCGTGTCCCAGGCAGACGAGCAGGGTCACGAGCAAGGTCACGAGCGGGGTCACCAGGCTGGGACAAAGCTTATAAGTCCACAGAAAAAGCCAGCTGAGCAAGGCTACCCACAGAGGGACACCAGACCCTGTACTACAGCACTGAGCGACCTCTATCACCTCCCGTTCTGAGCTGAGGTTCACAAAGCTGTGGTCTGATCTCGTCTGCTAAGTCTGAGATCTGAAAAGCCTGACTGCTGCTGCTCTGACAGGAAGGTGTGGAATAAGGCAGTGAAATTAGTCACCAGTGGCTCTGTGGCACAGGGCACGGCGCAAGAGTGGCATAGCAGATGGAGCCAACAGGTTGGTCAGAACCTGAGATCCAACAAGCTGGTTGGCCCCTGAGAGTCGCTGTGGTTCGGCTGTTTTCTGTGAACTCATATCAGGGGGGCTCTGCATTCCTAATGAGTTTCAGTGATATATTGTAGTGCAGGTGATGGCAACAGGTGCACCACCTGAGACCTTATAAGCAAGTGTCCAACGTGCCTGCGCGAGAGATGCTGGCTCAGGCTCCGGGGGGGACAGCTGAAGGCACAGCAGAATGTCCTCTGGGGTGTTTATGACTACAGGCTTCATGGGAGCTTCTGACAAATGCTTCAGAGTGGTGTCCACACCCGCTGAAATGAAGAACCCGTAGTTGCTAGTTGCAGGAAGCAGGTGTACTAATATACCCCTCACGCAGACGGGGGGGGGGGGGGGGGGCAGAGAAAGAGAGATAAAGTGAGGGAGAAAAAGAGAGCAAGAGAGAGATGAGGAAGAAAGAGAAATAGCTTTTGCTTGGGTGGAGAGTCGTTCTGAACCAGAGAAGTCCATTTCTCACACAGCCAGGCTAATCATTTAACCACATCTGTGCAGGGTCACAGACGGCAACAATAAGCCTGGCTGTCAGAGCGATCTTAAATTACCGTGTCTGGGTCCGCTTTGTCGCCAGCTCAGGGACCAGATTAAGGTTCCAGCTTCTTAATCTTTTGTCTTCAACAAGTAATATTTCTCCCCCACACTGCATTTCTGGCTCTCACTACATCCAAGACAGGTATACTATACTAGCCTCTTCCAGTGCTATGACAGGGAAGAAACTTGAAGAGAGAGAGAGAGAGAGAGAGAGAGAGAGAGAGAGAGAGAGAGAGAGAGAGAGAGAGAGAGAGAGAGAGATGGATGGAGACACAGAGCAAGAAGCAGGAGTGCTCTCTCTCAGAATGCACTCTGAGACACTCATCAACCCCAGAGTGCCTATTTCGGAATTTAGGTGACATCTGATACAGAATAAAGGATGAAGAAGCACCTGCTTGTAAAAAACACGTGTATCCAACACGTAATTAGATTATTTAAATTACATAATTTACGTAATTAAAAAAGTAAATTCAAATGCAGAATTTATTTGTCAAATTCAACACAATTTGCCAGATAGACAAATGGTCCAAATTCGGTATATCACATGGGCTTCACTGTCCATGATACGGTCGGATTTGATTCGTTCTGGTTTTGTAGGCGGACACGGTTCATTATTTGATTCCGTACGAGATGAAGTGGAGCGGCCTTTTTAAATACCCAGCAGTGATTTATTGCGTACGAACATTTTCCAGAAAGGTTCATCACCGTTAAATATACTGAACTTACTTAAATGACCAAAACTGTTATTTATAAATATATCAAGGGCGAGGCTATTTTATTGTTATGGACAGCAAATCAAAACCAATATAGGCCTAATACACACATACACGTTACATTAAGCTATATTTGCGCGTTTGCTTAATTAAAGGCAAATTCTTACCTGAAGCACGTCGTTAATTCTCCCGTGGACTTTACGCAGGGATACTTTGTCGTGGCTGTATGATTTTCAGAACAGACTTCTCTGTAATAAAGCAAACAAATCGTGTCTATTTCGGTGCCATTGTGCAGTTTGTCTAGCACGCGAGAAATGCCCCGTGTGCGTTTTGGAGCAGAGGGATCGCGCGCGCCCCGGACCGAAGCACCCGGAGAACACGCTCGCGCTGCGAAGGGACTTTACCTGGCCGCGTCATCGTGCTCCGCGCGGAACGTCCACGACATGCCCTGCGAGAGTAACGCGCACACGAGCGCGACTCCGAGCGCACTCCCTGCGCGTTTGCGGCTCATGTCCTTGGCTGCGTATCTTTCGCCTTGCCTTCGCGCACGACTGCGAAGCCCGGAGAGGTTGCGCCTGTTCCGCTATAGCGCAGGAATGTGCGCACGATTGACTGGCTACCTCCCGCAAAGCCCCGCGCTGCGATTCTGTTGTCCGCGGGGTATCCATTCGGCCCCTCCCCGATGCATTTCTTTTTCCATGAGCTTAGAAATAAACCGGCTCATGAGTAAACTAACTAATGAATTTACCCATTCTGCTATTTAGATCCCACGATGCGTAATGATCGCTGAAAGTGGAATACAGGCTGTCGCTTTGGGACATTAAGGAATGCAAAGAAGAATGCGCATGATTAACTGCTGTTTTATTCGCAGTTAAAGGATACATGACTAACACGGACCTCCTTATCAGACTGTTTGACTAGATGGACTTGCTTGCAGTAAACCAGTAAACCAGTCCTCTCTAGCAGGGGAAAGCACCGGTCTTGTTCCCCGAGGACAGGTGCCAGCGGGCCTCAAACCTTGACCTCTGACTATCATTTAAGTTGTTAAGGGTGTTCAAATGACCCATGGCCCCGAAGGGCAAAGGTATTATTGCCGTAACTGGTTTGTTTTTGACTTATCTTATTTACTTGTGTGTTTGAGCTTATCTAAATAGCATGGCTCTATTTATGGGATGGCTTTAGAAGGCTTGAAAAAGGGTTATCCTCCCATCATTTCCACTTTGGCGCCATCAAGTGGCAAAAAAAAGAAAAAAATAGCATTCAGGCTGGCAGTCTGGCGGCAAGCAGCTGTCAAGCGTACGATTCTCCTCTATCTCTCCTCTAGAGTTGCTTTAACGTTTATACCAACAAACCCTGAATTAATTAGCTGCATTTTCCAACCTGTGTTCAATCCCTTTTCTCTTCGAGTCTAAACGTCCTTCACATTTCACAGAAGGTTGTATTTAAGATCCGAGGAAGAGCAGCCAGTGAACTCCTGTGTCTACGAACTCCGTTTATAAGCACATCTCCAAGAGATGACGGGAACTGTATGTTTGTTTTATCCGTAAGAGGGACTCCGGCGATGCTTAATAGTATGCCATAGAATAAAGAACTGTATTTACCTTTTTTATATAGTTGAATAAGGAGAGTTGGGTACCTGACATACCGTGAACCTTAAACTCTGTGTCAGACCCTTCAAATATAAATCCCGCATAAGCAAAACGCCGCAATGCGGATCAATTAAAAAAATCCTAGACTCTTAATTGACACGCATGAATGAATATTTCATTAATATTTATGCACCAAAAACTTGCTAACTATCTAGTTGGATTGCTCAGAGATATCCACCATATTAAGGTAAATATGATCTCTGGTAAAGCCAGCTTTAATGGCTTAACTATACCAAGTTATAAATAATAATAAACTACATAAAACAGGATACCATTAATAAAATAACATCTTTAAGGTGACTGTGGTCTGATAAAGGTTACTGGTCTGATAAAGGTGACTGTGGTCTGATAAAGGTGACTGTGGTCTGAATAAGGAGACTGTGGTCTGATAAAGGTTACTGTGGTCTGAATAAGGAGACTGTGGTCTGATAAAGGTTACTGTGGTCTGAATAAGGTGACTATGGTCGAATAAAGGTGACTATGGTCTGATAAAGCTAACTGTGGTATGATAAAGGTTACTGGTCTGAATAAGGTGAGGTCTGAATAAGGTGACTGTGGTCTGATAAAGGTGACAATGGTCTGAATAAGGTGACTGTGGTCTGATAAAGGTGAGTGTGATTTGAATAAGTTGTCTGTGGTCTGATAATGGTTACTGGTTCTGAATAAGATGACTGTGGTCTGATAAAGGTGACTGTGGTCTTAATTAGCTGTCTGTGTTGTGATAAAGGTGACTGGTCTGATAAAGTTAACTGTGGTCTGAATAAGGAGACTGTGGTCTGATAAAGGTTACTGTGGTCTGAATAAGGTGACTATGGTCGAATAAAGGTGACTATGGTCTGATAAAGCTAACTGTGGTATGATAAAGGTTACTGGTCTGAATAAGGTGAGGTCTGAATAAGGTGACTGTGGTCTGATAAAGGTGACAATGGTCTGAATAAGGTGACTGTGGTCTGATAAAGGTGAGTGTGATTTGAATAAGTTGTCTGTGGTCTGATAAAGGTGACAATGGTCTGAATAAGGTGACTATGGTCGAATAAAGGTGACTATGGTCTGATAAAGCTAACTGTGGTCTGATAAAGGTTACTGTGGTCTGAATTAGGTGTCTGTGTTGTGATAAAGGTGACTGTGGTCTGATAAAGGTGACAATGGTGTGATAAAGGTTACTGTGGTCTTGTACTGGTTTGAATAGGGTGACAGTTGTCTGATAAAGGTGACTGTGGTCTCATAAAGGTGACAGTGGTCTGATAAAGGTTACTGGTCTGAATAAGGTGACTGTGGTCTGATAAAGGTGACAATGGTGTGATAAAGGTTACTATGGTCTGATAAAGGTTACTAATCTGAATAAGGTGACTGTGGTCTGATAAATGTTACTGTGGTCTGAATAAGGTGTCCTAACTTTCCCCACATAAGCCAAGCCAGCCAAAAATAACCATTCATACCCAGCCTTAATAACCATTCATACCCAACCTTAATAACCATTCATACCTAGCGTTAATAACCATTCATACCTAACCTTAATAACCAGTCATACCTAACCTTAATAACCATTCATACCTAGTGTTAATAACCATTCATACCTAGCCTTAATAACCATTCATACCCAACCTTAATAACCATTCATACCCAGCCTTAATAACCATTCATAGCCAACCTTAATAACCATTCATACCTAGCATTAATAACCATTCATACCTAACCTTAATAACCATTCATACCTAACCTTAATAACCATTCATACCTAGTGTTAATAACCATTCATACCTAGCCTTAATAACCATTCATACTCAACCTTAATAACCATTCATACCCAGCCTTAATAACCATTCATACCCAACCTTAATAACCATTCATACCTAGCCTTAATAACCATTCATACCCAGCCTTAATAACCATTCATACCTAGCGTTAATAACCATTCATACCTAACCTTAATAACCATTCATACCTAGCGTTAATAACCATTCATACCTAGCCTTAATAACCATTCATACCCAGCCTTAATAACCATTCATACCTAAGCTTAATAACCATTCATACCTAACCTTAATAACCATTCATACCTAGCCTTAATAACTATTCATACCTAGCCTTAATAACCATTAATACCTAGAATTAATAACCATAATACCTATCCTTAATAACCATTCATACCTAACCTTAATAATCATTCATACCTAGCATTAATAACCATTAATACCTAACCTTAATAACCATTCATACCTAACCTTAATAACCATTCATACCTAGCCTTAATAACCATTCATACCTAACCTTAATAACCATTCATACCTAGCCTTAATAACCATTAATACCTAATCTTAATAACCATTCACACCTAACCTTAATAACCATTCATACCTAGCCTTAATAACCATTCATACCTTGCCTTTCGTAATTACACTAGACTTCAATGTCCTATTATCTTTCACAATCATCTCTAACTTGCATTTTAGTTTTTTGCAAAACATATTTCCATATTGTGAAAGATAATGAGAAAGGCCAGGTGTGAATGGACATTATATGACCAGATGCTGAACATACACACATTTGAATTCATATAGTGGATTATTGGATAGTTGACACTAATTCCAATGCTTGATAATTACTCATAATCATGATTAATCTACACTCTGTGAAACAGCTGTCATCAAGTTTGAACACTGAACAATACACAGCATTACATATCAGTGTGAATTTATTTTGGGTTTTTTAATTTATTACAAGAACATTAACTTGTTGATTTAAAATTCACCCACCAGTAGCAGCAGGGAGGTGTCGTCTAGTGAATGCTGCCACAGTGAGACCTGCTGCCCCATGCCAACAATCAGAACCAAGAATCAGAACCAAGGACCTCTTCACCCTGGAGGTGTCTTGTGTCTCCAGATCAGAGCTCAGGCCACATCTGAAGATGCGCCGAGCACTCCTAGTGTCACGCTTGCACACTGGTGCATCCCCCGTTTCCCTGGTGACCTGAATCACTTGTTTCCCAGCACGGGTCTCCTCTCTCCCCCTCTCATCGTCTGCAGCTGTTCCCTGTTTGTGTTGCGTTAGTTCTCTTATTTGACCTGTGTTCCCCTGTCTCTCGTTAGGTGCTCATTCTCGTTTGTCTGTTGTACTTTCTGTCTTTGCACTCGTCTAAGTTACTCTCTTCCCTTTCATGTTTGTTAGTGTTATTCTGTTTTCTCTCTTCGCTTCCGTCTCAGTTACGTTTCCCTGTCCATATACACATGTATTGTCTAGTCTTTTCTCTTCAGCTTCTGTTTGTCTGTAGCTCTCTAGTCTTCCATTTAGCTCTGTGGTCCTGTTTTCTGTTTTTGTTCTGGTTATCGTTTGTCTAGTTACGTAGCCTGGTTCTGCACATTCCCCTGCCTTCTACTTGTTCATTCCTGCTTGTCTTTGGTTTCTGCTTGTTGCTCTCCTGCTAGTCATTCCTTAGTGTTTAGTTTCCTTAGCTGCCTAGTTATCACCCCTGTTCCATTAGTCTGTTGGTCTGTTGTATGTTAATCAGTTCTCGTCTGGATGTTTTGTTTATCTGGTTGCTTTTTATTTATATTAAAGTTGTTATTTTTGTATTATCCTGTTTGTCTGTTTTCTGGATATTAAATGGCTTTCATTGTCTCTGATTCTATTCACCAAGGTGATGTTACTTCATACGTGTTCGCTCTCAACCTCCTGAGCATTACACAGCATAGAAGGCCTCCATACACACAGCGTAGAAGCAGGCAGCTGAATGAAGTCAACAAGCTTGATGTGCATCACTGGGGGAAAAACTCTACTCACATAATGTGTACAGCGAAACTGTCTCTGCATGGGGTAGTGGTAGCTCATAACCTTGAATCTCTAGTATGAATATTTCTGTAGCTCATCTAGTAGAAAAACGTGAAGCAAATATCATGGTTTTGATTTGCACGGAGTGTCTCATGTTGAGTGGTGAGGAGGCGGATGCACGTGCGGAGAAGAGCGAGATTTATTATTATTATTATTATTATTATTATTATTATTATTATTATTATTATTATATTGTAACGGTGAGTGGTGAGGAGGCGGATGCATGTGTGGAGAAGAGCGAGATTTATTATTATTATTATTATTATTATTATTATTATTATTATATTGTAACGGTGAGTGGTGAGGAGGCGGATGCACGTGCGGAGAAGAGCGAGATTTATTATTATTATTATTATTATGATTATTATTATTATTATTATTATTATTATTATTATATTGTAACGGTGAGTGGTGAGGAGGCGGATGCACGTGTGGAGAAGAGCGAGATTTATTATTATTATTATTATTATTATTATTATTATTATTATTATTATTATTATATTGTAACGGTGAGTGGTGAGGAGGCGGATGCATGTGTGGAGAAGAGCGAGATTTATTATTATTATTATTATTATTATTATTATTATTATTATTATTATTATATTGTAAAGGTGAGTGGTGAGGAGGCGGATGCACGTGTGGAGAAGAGCGAGATTTATTATTATTATTATTATTATTATTATTATTATTATTATGATTATTATTATATTGTAATAGTGAGTGGTGAGGAGGCGGATGCACGTGTGGAGAAGAGCGAGATTTATTATTATTATTATTATTATTATTATTATTATTATTATTATTATTATTATATTGTAACGGTGAGTGGTGAGGAGGCGGATGCACGTGTGGAGAAGAGCGAGATTTATTAGGGGCAAATCCAGAGTCAGAGTCGTTCTAACGGTCCAGGGTTAAAGCTGACATGGAGAGTACAGGGACACATGATAAACAAACAAACAAACACATGACGGCAGACAGGGGAAGCAGGCTATAACAGAGGCTAGGAAACATGAAGGCTAGGATAGCAAAGCAGGCTAACATAAACGAAGGCTTTGAAACACAGCCGGGTTTTCATACATCCACCAAACACAGAAATGCAAGTATTCAAATAAACAATGAACAGCCAAGACCAAGGCCACAAGGCAGGGTTTAAATACATGAACTTAACAAGGTAGAAACAAGGGACAGGTGTAGAAAATCAAACAAGGGGCAGAGAAAACGAAACTACACAAGACAGGGAAAACACGGAACACGGAAGCTGGGAGGGACTAACTGAGACAGAGTGCTTGTAAATAAACAAGTCCATCTGGATAAGGGTGTCTGGCAAAAGACATAAAGGAAGCGGGGCAGATTAATTAATTGAAAACCAAGGATTACAGTTAAAATAAAAACACTGGTAGAACTGAACACATAACCACCTGACATTGGTGTAGTGCTGTCTAGGCTTGGAAGCACCTAGACTGGCGACAAGTGACATGTTCCTAAAATCCACTGGTGGCTTTCAAATGAGACCAGCCATGAGTCTAGTGTGATGTGCAGGACGTTTGCAAGCACCTAGACAGGTGGTGATCATTTAATGAATTCATTGTTGTTCATAGACCTTAATTAGTCATCAACAGAGCACGTCTTTAACACCATTGAAGCCCATCACAAAGGTTTATCACAGCTAAAGAACTGGCCAACTAACTATATTTAGCTGGCAAGCCACGTTTTGAGGTGCAAAAATGTAACATGTTATGCATATTGCCCTTAGCTTGCCATCAAAGAGCAAAAGTCTTTAGGGAAATTTAAAGCAATAAGCAGTTATGTTATCCTTATGTTACAGCCCAATATGCTCAAATAGCAGTCAAAAGAGCAAAAAATCTTGAGAGAGGCAAATTTATGGCAACATATAGTCAAATAAACCTATTGCAAAAGTTCCACATCTAAATACTTGGCAAGCTAATGAGGCTTAGCTAGCTAGCCAAGTTATGGCTGCAGAAATGTAATGAATTATTGTCATATCCCTCAATTAGCATCAAAGGCAAAATTAGCTCAACATGCTGTCCATTAAAACATATCGCAAAAGTTTCACTTCTAAAGACTTGGTGAACTGGCCATGTTTAGCTAGCCTGGTAAATCTCAAACCATGGAAATTTACAACATTGTGTATATTGACCTCAATTAGCTAACAAAAGAGCAATAGCACAATTATGCAACAAACAGTTCCAAGATGCCATGAATTGATCTCTACAATACTGTATCTGGAATAGTTTAATCACTCTAATACAGTACATGCTTTGCATAGTATGAAGTCACTGTAGAACTTCTTGTCTTGGGTCACTTCAGGACGCATGTGGTGTTGATCTTACAGTTCGCCTGTTAGCCGCACGTGAGGATGCTGTGATCTACACAGAACCTACACAGAACCTACTCACACCTGGAGGGAGCAGGGAACACTGTGAGAGTCATGTTCTCTAGTGCCTCCTGCTGGGGAAGCTGGGTATGAAGAAGCTGGACACTGCCCTGTCCTCCTGACCAGTAGCTATGTGTGGCTACTGGATTGGATTAGTAATCCAGTTTAATTAGTAATTTAAAGCATCTAAATATCTTAGATTATCAATTATTCTAAATTGAGTTTATAAATGTATGTGAAAAGGTATTAACTGCTTGAGTATTGCTATACTGATGTATCAAAGTTAATCAGTTTGTATTTTGTAGTGACATTTTCATACAGATTTTACACTTCTATTTAATAAATGAAGGCCAGTGTTTTTATACAGTTAACAACTGTGTCTCTTCTACTAAGGAAATGCCCAGGTTCATGTAGGCCACATGCCGGTGACCCTATGCAAGTGTTCAGCTTGACCTTGCATGACCTTTCTGACCTTTGGAGTGTTGGAGCCTAGAATCCACTTACTTCTTGTTTAATAAATGTTACATATGCCACCAAACACAAGCAAATAACATATTCAAAGGTCACGCAAGGGTCAGAGGAGTGTTCTCCATTGGCCAGTTGTGAGAGACGGATGTGTTCCCAAGGAATTCTGTGTCTGAACCGTAACTGTTCTGTCGATTGTGAAAGTCCAAGCTGGCTGGTTTTTGTTGATGAGTGTGTTAGATGACGACATCCTCCTGCAGGCCATGGCGATCCAGTTTAGAGCGTTTCTGAACTCTTCGGAGCTCAGTTAAAGCTCCTGGCCATTACCTACAGGAACTGTTTGCATTTCTAAAGGGGCTCTCAGAAGTGTCTTACTTTGCACTGCTGTCTGAAAAGAAAAGGACCTGCTCTGTTAGGCTGGCTCAGTAATGGCTGATGTGTGCGAGAGAGATACTGTAAGAATGAAAAAGTGATGCATGTAGTCATCTCGCACTCCCTGCCTTCTGTCTGCTTTCTACTCCCCCCATCCTCTCTCTCTCCGTTAGGCCCATTTTCTCCACAGCCCTGTAACACTTCAGCCTTCATAAGATAGCAGGACCGTCACTTTTAGCGGCTTCTTAAAACCCTGCAGTTCAGGTGGCAAGAATGCTGACATGACCAGCAGGAACGGAAAGTGCAATCCACAATGAGGAACAGGAAACGGACAAGGCTGGATTCATTTCAGTAGCGCTATCACATTCAGAGTCCTGGGCAGAAATGTTCTTTATATTTAGCATGTGACAAGTCAAGCAGTGCGGGAGAATGTGTCGATTTGGCATTTTTCCGTCTCGCTACAGTACGCTTTGCCTCACAGGCACTCTCTCTTAGAATGCCCCCTGAAATCCAGGCTTGACTCCGAATTCTGTTAGCACGAGGTCAACCATGTTGCCGCGGCTATACATCAGAGAATCGAGGGCGTGAAGAATCCTCAAATGTTGGTTGCTGTTACTAAACAGCTGAATTGATGTTGTGGGGTTTATTTTGTGATAATTAAGATATGATAGTTAAGTTTAACGACAATTAGCAATGTTGGCAGCAATGAGGAGGCACTTATATATGGCTCCTCAGTGAAGCTGACTGTAATACCCTCTCTGGCCACAGGATGGCTCTTTACCCTTGGAGAGAAACTGCACACCTTCATCATTGTCAACAAAATGGATGACCAGTGTTATAAATATCAGGGTGCGTCACCACTCATGAGGGTGCATTCTGTGCCATTTATGTTTCAGCTGTTCCAATACTCCAGCAGAAGACAGGCAAAAAGAGACCAGCAGCGTTATGTCTACAGGATCACCCTCACGCACCTCGCAGGATAACTCAACTCTCGCGCCCCATCGCTACATTTTAGTTGTATTTTTAAAATGGTAAATGTTGCTTGTATGTGTATATGTATATGTGAGTATATAAAATCTGAAGATTTCAGGGAGTAGTTGAAGTGTACTGTAGTAAAATATATACAGATAGTCAAACTTTCAGTGAAATATAGTGAAGGTATCCAGAGAAGTAGGACATTCAGACAGCTGTGTGTATATATATATATATATATATATAGTGTGTGTGGTTAATAATTTTTTCATGCTGCAAATTTTGAAGAAATGCATTTCTAAGCACGTAAAGCAACATGTTAGGAATCTATAACTGAA
The DNA here is from genome assembly GCF_041902795.1 of Electrophorus electricus. Lineage (NCBI taxonomy): Eukaryota > Metazoa > Chordata > Actinopteri > Gymnotiformes > Gymnotidae > Electrophorus > Electrophorus electricus. Next base: position 1,675,007 of record NC_137504.1, read on the forward strand.
GGATATTTTTTACCAGTACTTACCCAGCATTTACTGCATGTTTGACATGTCAAAAAACCATCAGCTCAACTGCATGAGTCTTCAATCAGCATTTCATTGGTCAGAGATGCCATGACAGGCACTGAGAGAGCCCAGTTTGGTGGTGTGATAGGAGGAGGCGTTCTAACCAGCATGGATGTTGGCACTTCTGAAAATGTCATTCTCCACAGTCACTGATGTGTTTGAGAACGCAGGGTTAACATGGGGCCAACATGGGGTCAACATGAGGTCAGACAGGTCTGTGCTGTTATAAACAGCAGTCAGGTAACACTGAGTGTAGGAGGGATGCAACAATCTAAATATGGACACACATACACACACACACACACACACACACACACACACACATATATATATATATAGTTAATTGTTGACTAATTTCAGGTATTGTGAAGAACAAAAAATGAACATGGCTGAAATGATCACAGACAAGCTGGTAGTTTGCTCTGCACACTCTGCTCAGCATTTCACACTAAAGACAGGGTCAGTTCCACCTTTCCTGGGATCACACCCCTGACCACAGCTGGCCTGCCCTGCTGTGTGATCTAGTCCACGTGTTGTTGGACTAGATCAGTTGAGGTTCTCCTCAACTGAAGTGGAAACCGCCGTCATTTGATAAGACATCTAGTTAATCTGTTAATCAGTTTTGTTTGAGAGCTGAAATATCCTCTGGTGCAAACTCACACATAAACAGCTGGATGCCTGAATGCCCCACAGTTCACATCTCACAGTTAGCTAGCCGTTGATTCTGTGTGGGCCTTCACCATAAAACCAGACAAACAGAGCAGGGCTCATACATTTTTCATGAGCCCACCAAAAATAATTATTTTTAAAAAATGCAAATGGGTGTATTTCACCCTAAAATGTGACCAAAGTCACTGACCTACACACAGAAAATACTGAATAAAAGCATTCTAGGGCACTTTAATGGAGAATGGCCAAGAAATGAAACACCAGAATCATTATTGGCTACTGGATCTCATCTTGCTGATGTTACTAAGCAAATTAATTCAACAAGAAATTTTAAATGTCCCAAGCAGATAGAGACAAAACCTGAAGAAATCAGAGATTTTAGGACAGAACTAAGACTGCAGGGAAAGGAAGTCAGAGAAGTTATAGGCAGTCCCAATCCATCAGAGACGTACTGAGTGAGTCCCAGTCCATCAGAGATGTACTGAGTGAGTCCCAGTCCAGCAGAGACATACTGAGTGAGTCCCAGTCCTTCAGAGACGTACTGAGTGAGTCCCAGTCCAGCAGAGACGTAATGAGTGAGTCCCAGTCCAGCAGAGACATACTGAGTGAGTCCCAGTCCAGCAGAGACGTACTGAGTGAGTCCCAGTCCATCAGAGATGTACTGAGTGAGTCCCAGTCCATCAGAGACGTACTGAGTGAGTCCCAGTCCAGCAGAGACATACTGAGTGAGTCCCAGTCCTTCAGAGATGTACTGAGTGAGTCCCAGTCCAGCAGAGACGTACTGAGTGAGTCCCAGTCCATCAGAGACGTACTGAGTGAGTCCCAGTCCAGCAGACAAGTACTCAATCTCTGCTTGGATGCATTCTGTGTTGAATGATACCTGTAATATAGCACAAAATAGTTTCACTTAGTAAGGAAATTTAAAAAATCTTTAAAACATTTTCCAAAGAAACACTTTTACAAAGTTCTGCTATTTGCCAGCCTCTCCAGTGTAGATGTGTCCTGTGCTTCTGCAGGTCCTCAGAACAAAGCCACTAGAGTGTCTCTTTTGGAATCATTGAATCCTCTGATGTGTCCCTTTGGGAATCTTTGAAGTCACTGAATTTTGCTGTCCTGGCCACAGACTTTGTGGTTGCGGTACAGAATGTGCAGGGTAGCACTTACACATGTGAGCAATCGTTCTCTAAAATACGGTGGGACTAATTAAAACCCAGCTTGAGACATACTGACTGCCATCTTCATTGTTGCAGAGAAACACTCGATTGAAAAGAAAATGTATTTTCATTTAAAAAGAAAATAAAGGTTTTAGGTGCTTCAGAGGTTTATAGATCAGGTTCAGAACGTAACAGTAGGATTTAGTTTCAGCCATCTGTATTTCCTAATTAGTTCAAACCAGCAGTTAGAATAAATTAGTTTAATTAGCTTGTTGACACAAAATCAAGACCGGACATTTATCCTTTCAGCCTGAACTCTTACACCTCAGATGAATAAAAAACAGGTGGCTGAGGACAAAAGGACTTTGCCATCTCTGCGTGTAAATGAGCACTGAAGGAGGCGCAGAGGCTGCACCTCTCTCTCATCTTGCTGTTCTTCACTGCACTCCTCCAGTAGGGCGGTGCAGTGGTGAACAGGGCCTGGGCAAGGCTACCACAGAGAGAACAGAACAGCAGGGCAGTAGTTTCCTGCAGAGCTAAAAAATAATGCCATAAAACCCAACAGAAAGCTTTATCGAATAAGTACGTTTCCAGTCTTGATTGAAAGAATAAAAGTTTGCAGAGAATCTATACCGGTAAACTTTAGGACCGGTAACACACATACAAACACTCAGGCACACACACACACACACACACACACACACACTTGCACACTGATACTTTCATACTTTCAGCACAAAATTTACTTTTTGTGCTCATGCATGCTGTGGCATTATAAATTGTAGGTAAAATAGTATTACTGTAAGAATAGGCTAAGCCTATGAATCTCTCTCTAACACAATGTTCTTTCACGCTCTCTCTTGGCCGGGAGCCGGGGGGTGGGTGGGTGGGATTGATTGGGGTCAGGGGTTGTCAACATACTTCTCACACTCTCTCCCAACACTGTTCCTGTTCAGGGTTCGTGTTCTCCTGGCACTCGCAAGTGAAGAGTACGTACCACTCCATCATTCTAGTCAGTAAGGGCAGAGAAGTCACTGGCTCTCTCTAAGTGTAAGAAACACACATGCCAACACACACACTTAAACTTACCCCTACACACACACGCACACGAACACACAGGCACACACATGCATGCACGCACGCACACACACACACACGCACACAGGCAAGCGCACACACACTCGCACACACACACACATAGACACACATGCACGCGCAAACATGTACACACACTGTGACATTTAGTAGGTTGTGCTGGTTTGTTTTTTGCAGCAGCACTGTTTTGCAGCACAGCACAGAAATAGCTTGCATTTCCATTCACAGCCTAGAACGTCTGAGCCGTTGTTCCAACCCTAAAGGAAAGTGACACTTTCCACACAGCGTTACTGGCTAAGTCTGGTTCTGTCTCACAGCCTACACAGCATGCGTTGCACTCCTACTGAAGTGTGACGCCATTAAGGAAATTGTGTTGCATTGGGCCTCCGTATACGTAAGGCGCGTTCTTAATCTACTCCGCACACTGCCAGGCTCAGCTGGGGTTCGGCTAAGACATTCCCTGAATGAGGCAGCTCACGTGTGCCAGGACTCGTGGCACCCAATGGGAATAATGTAGAAGTCTAGTGGCTGGAGTCCTCCAGTGATGTAGAAGTCTAGGGGGTGTGGTCTTTTAAATGCCTCAATTAGGCAGGTACAACTTTTATTTTATTTCAGTGAATTAGTCCATTAAATAAAAGGAATTTATATTTGCTTAAGAATATTGGACTGTAGCTTGACTTTTGCATCGTCAGTGGGAAACCTCTATATTGCGCTCTGTTGTATGTGTGTTATGTGGTTTAGTGTGTTGTGTATGTCACTCAGAGAAGCCAGGGCACGCATGCTTCACTCAACTGGGGTGCTTTGACTATTTTTAGTGTGTATGGCAGTGACAATAAATCAAAAGTGTGCTTTAAATTCACTTCCCAGGCAAGCATTTTGTTCTGAATGATACTTCAGATAATCATATGCGAAGCTTTTGTGCATTAGAGTCACATCGTTATCAACTCCAGTCAATCCCATTGCCCCTTTATCACTGAAGTTAAGCTATTGTCTATCTCTCATGAGGGGAGGTATCCACGGTAACGTGCACACATTACAAACACAGTAAACACACCAATCCTGCACAGGCAGTGTGTGGTCTGACTGCTCTGAGACGCAGGAACACCCGGCAGTTCGGAGTCATTTGTAGTTCTGTGTCAGGACATTTAGGGTCATTTGTAGTTCTGTGTCAGGAAGTTCGGGGTCATTTGTAGTTCCATGTCAGGAAGTTTGGGGTCATTTGTAGCTCTGTGTCAGGAAGTTCGGGGTCATTTTTTGTTCAAACACGCGTAGATAATTGCATAATATGTGCATAGGTAGAAGTGTCCACACCATTGCACTTGGCAAGGCACCTCCAATGGTCAATCAAATGTCCAAACGGTGGTCCAATCTTTCAAGCACCGTGTGAGCAAAGCTTAAATGGAAGCTGAAGGTGTTCTCTTTTGGAGCCAGGCGATGATGGTGGGTTAATCCTTATGCCACACCTTCAAAGGGGACGCTGCATCCCGGATGAGATAGTTGGGTACTTCCACACCCTCTAGACATGGATTTCTGTGCAGAAAATATCATATAAATAGATTTGTTGTATATAAGATTGTTGCCTGCCATATATGTTGATGAAAACACATATATGTTGATAAAAATACATGTGGTAGATCCTCATGCATGGCTATTTGCAAGATATTTGTTTTTGCAGTTGAAATTGCTGCCAAAATAGGTACATTGCATTCATTTAACTATATTTATGTTGTTTTGTCAAGCGAATCTACATGAGAATCAGCATCTGCAGTACTGAATGTATTACAACAGTAATTTTGAAGGTGAGGACATAGTCAGTTAAATGCTAATTAAATGCTAATGAACTTCTGTGTTCCATCGTCTCAGTTTAAAGGCCACAGAGCTGTGTTGTGTGTCAGAGCTTATGTGATGCAGACCAGGCAGCGCAGTTGCCATGACTACTTATCAAACAGATCTGGTGATTGGCCCCAGGGGTGCTAGATTCCACCCACCCAAGTTCATGAAACTATATACGAA
>NC_137504.1:1682500-1717500 GCF_041902795.1 Electrophorus electricus
AAACCGTGTTTTTCTCATTTAAATCCCTTCTACTAAAATTTGTTTTAGCAAACCACCAGAAAGTAAAGCACATCCATTACAGAAATGCTGAAATGACAATAGCCTTAGACATTCTGGAATAACAGGATTCCTGGCTGAGGTTTGGAACGTGAGCAGTGGAAGGGAATTCCAATTCCAAAGTGGTTGGGATAATTTTTGTTCTCCACTATATGCTGGAGAAATTTCCCCAGCGTGTCAAACCACATCTTCAAAGCAGCGGCAAATCTAACAAAAACTACTTTGTATGATCTGCTTTGCTGTGGTAGGAAAACTCTTGTGTAACAAAAGAGGATGTTTAGAGATGCACTGTCTAGAATCATACATGTGCAAGTATGTGAGTGAAAAAGATACTGAAATACTGAAACACACTGAATACTGAATACACATTTTGCCACTAGGGGCTTTAATTCAAACTATTCATTCAGTCATGTATGATATAACGTCCCTACACATTGATACTGTGTGTGTGTGTGTGTGTGTGTGTGTGAGTGTGTGTGTGTGTTTGGGGGGGGGGTGGTGGTGGTCTGGAAACTGTGTCATGTTGATTTCGGCTGGCTCTGTGTAGTGTGTTGCTATCAACCAGTGGTGTGTGTGTGTGTGTGTGTGTGTGTGTGTGTGTGTGTGTGGTTTGTCTGGCTGGCTGTGTAACATGTGTAAGGGTTGTCAGGTTTAAGGTCTGTCAGGGAGCCAGTGGTGGGTGTAGGGTGTTGATTGTGACTCATGTATTGTGTGTGTATTTGGGGCATGTGGGGTGATTCTCTGGGTGGTATGAGGTGTGTGTAGACTGTGTGTGAAGTCTGTATGGAATGTATGGTTTCTGCTGGTGGTATGAGGTGTGTGTAGACTGTGTGTGAAGTCTGTATGGAATGTATGGTTTCTGCTGGTGGTATGAGGTGTGTGTAGACTGTGTGTGAAGTCTGTATGGAGTGTATGGTTTTTGCTGGTGGTATGAGGTGTGTGTAGACTGTGTGTGAAGTCTGTATGGAATGTATGGTTTCTGCTGGTGGTATGAGGTGTGTGTAGACTGTGTGTGAAGTCTGTATGGAATGTATGGTTTTTGCTGGTGGTATGAGGTGTGTATAGACTGTGTGTGAAGTGTGTATGGAGTGTATGGTTTCTGAGGTGTGTGTAGACTGTGTGTGAAGTCTGTATGGAGTGTATGGTTTCTGCTGGTGATATGAGGTGTGTGTAGACTGTGTGTGAAGTCTGTATGGAGTGTATGGTTTTGGCTGGTGGTATGAGGTGTGTGTAGACTGTGTGTGAAGTCTGTATGGAGTGTATGGTTTCTGCTGGTGGTATGAGGTGTGTGTAGACTGTGTGTGAAGTGTGTATGGAGTGTATGGTTTCTGAGGTGTGTGTAGACTGTGTGTGAAGTCTGTATGGAGTGTATGGTTTTTGCTGGTGGTATGAGGTGTGTGTAGACTGTGTATGAAGTCTGTATGGAGTGTATGGTTTCTGCTGGTGGTATGAGGTGTGTGTAGACTGTGTGTGAAGTGTGTATGGAGTGTATGGTTTCTGAGGTGTGTGTAGACTGTGTGTGAAGTCTGTATGGAGTGTATGGTTTTTGCTGGTGGTATGAGGTGTGTGTAGACTGTGTATGAAGTCTGTATGGAGTGTATGGTTTCTGCTGGTGGTATGAGGTGTGTGTAGACTGTGTGTGAAGTCTGTATGGAATGTATGGTTTCTGCTGGTGGTATGAGGTGTGTGTAGACTGTGTGTGAAGTCTGTATGGAGTGTATGGTTTTTGCTGGTGGTATGAGGTGTGTGTAGACTGTGTGTGAAGTCTGTATGGAATGTATGGTTTCTGCTGGTGGTATGAGGTGTGTGTAGACTGTGTGTGAAGTCTGTATGGAATGTATGGTTTTTGCTGGTGGTATGAGGTGTGTGTAGACTGTGTGTGAAGTCTGTATGGAATGTATGGTTTCTGCTGGTGGTATGAGGTGTGTGTAGACTGTGTATGAAGTCTGTATGGAGTGTATGGTTTTTGCTGGTGGTATGAGGTGTGTGTAGACTGTGTGTGAAGTCTGTATGGAATGTATGGTTTCTGCTGGTGGTATGAGGTGTGTGTAGACTGTGTATGAAGTCTGTATGGAGTGTATGGTTTCTGCTGGTGGTATGAGGTGTGTGTAGACTGTGTGTGAAGTCTGTATGGAATGTATGGTTTTTGCTGGTGATATGAGGTGTGTGTAGACTGTGTGTGAAGTCTGTATGGAGTGTATGGGTTCTGCTGGTGGTATGAGGTGCATGTAGACTGTAGAGTGTGTGTGTGAATTTGGCAATTAGCATGTGCTTCTTTGGTGCATTGCCCTGAGTGTCCCCTTATTAAGCTCAGTGCACTGGAATAAGTGACTGGCTTTTCAGTCAGAACCTGCTCAATTTTTCATTGGTTGAAGGAATCAGTGGCCTAAACACAAAGCGACTGGTGCTCTGTGTGTGTGTGTGTGTGTGTGTGTGTGTGTCTGTGTGTGTGTGTGTGTGTCTGTGTGTGTGTGTGTGTGTGTGTGTGTGTGTCTGTGTGTGTGTGTATGTGTGTGTGTGTGTCTGTGTGTGTGTGTGTGTGTGTCTGTGTGTGTGTGTTTGTGTGTGTGTGTCTGTGTGTGTGTGTGTGTGTGTGTGTGTGTGTGTGTGTGTGTGTGTGTACCTGGAAGCTCTTTGTTTAAATGACTATGCCTGGATCTCAAGACCTTCACTGGCCCATAATTCAACTGGCACGTGTATGTGTTCAAGAACATGTTTCCTGTCACTTTGGATGCATGCACGCACATGCACCTGCACACACACATACACACACACACACACACACACACACACACACACACACACACACACACACACACACACACAGATAAGCTCTTTCTAGACACTTGACACACCAATCCTTGAAATACACCCTTCTCCAAAAATCAGATGACTCACAAAGTCAAACTCTAGTATATACTAGTTACCTGAGTTTGACTTTGTGAGTCATCTGATATATATATATATATATATATATATATATATATATATATATATATATATATATATATATATATATATATATATATTACATTTGCCATTCAATTCAAACCGCTACAATTTATAAATATATAAATGATTATAAAATATTGCTTGTACAGAAATAATTTAAGAGTTTAAACAGGCGTAATTCCTCGGAGCTCTTTAGCACATGCTTCTGTAACCAGAAAAGGACAAATCATCATTACCCTTCCCTGAGAACTTTGACTGTTGGTGTGGCCCAAGTTACTTCACAACACTGTCAAATCTAAGCACCTGTGTTAATCTAAACACCTGTGTTACTCTAAACACCTGCCAATCTAAACACCCGTCTTAATATAAACACCTGTGTCAATCTAAACACCTATTAAACACCTGTTAATCTAAACACCTGTGTCAATCTAAACACCTGTCTTAATATAAACACCTGTTACTCTAAACACCTGTGTTACTTTAAGCTTTGTGAAGCTGCATCCATCTTCTCTACATGTCTGTTTACCTTTACCACATGGTACTCTCCTGCACACAGGATGACTAACAGGTCTAGGACCACAAATTTCTTGCTTAAATGGCATATTTAGAATTATTATTATTATTTTACAAAAATAAGATGTTAATACAAGATAAAGTGTAAAATGCAGGTAAATATTTGAAAGCAAGAAACACTCAAAGTCAAACTGCATAAAGTAAAAAAATGGCAGGAAAAGTGTTCAAACTATTGTAAAAAAGCTCCGTAAGATGTAATGAAACACTAAACTCAAAATGGGACTCCATGTAAAATGACATAAGAAATAAAAGATTCCACTGGCCTCCGACCATTCAGAGATACAGTCATAGAGTCTTTGATGCTCTCTTTCAAAGTCCGTTTCTCTGTCAAATTCGAAAGTTTTATTGGCACGAGCTGCAATTAATAACTGTTGTGAAAGTGATTAACAGAATTCTTAATATTAATAGTGAAAAAATGAAAATAAATAAAATATATAATTTAAATTAATATATAGTTCCAAGGTACCAAGTGATAGCAACATCAGGAAAAGGGAACACAAGAAAGAGATAGAAAAGGTGTGGAGGGTGAAGACAACTGTGGTTACCATGGTAATCTGAGCACTAATGGCTGTGACCCCCAAACTTGGAGAATGGCTCCAGCAAATCCCAGGAATGACATCCGAGATCTCGGTCCAGATGAGTGCAGTCCTGGGAACATGTAAGGTACTACACAGGGTCCTCAGGCTCCCAGACCTCTGGTAGAGGACCTGAGCTTGAAGGATAATAAAGACCACCTGGAGTGGAGAGGAAAAAAATATATTTAAATAAATAAATAAATATATATATATATATATATATATATATATATATATATATATATATATATATATATATATATATGTGTGTGTGTGTGTGTGTGTGTGTGTGTGTGTGTGTGTGTGTGTGTGTGAGTGCACTGTTTCCTATGATCGTTGTCAGTTATATCTGATAGAGTCTGGGAGCCCTCCAGTCAAACCCAATGGTAAAATCATTCCGGTGGAATACCTTGTTTCATAGCATGTCACAGCGGTTTGAACTGTACACTTGTGACCTGAGACAACAGGTTCTTAATGGATTCCTGGATTTTAGTGTGCAGCACTTCTGAAGGCAGAGATAATGCTTCAGTGGTAACTGGGGCAGGCTTCACTGTATTTCTTTACCATTTACAGGTCATGAGTAGCTTGTGCTTTGTTGCAGGTGACAGCAAGCAAGACATTCTTGAAACTGTTTGAGAACCTTGCAGTATGTTTAAAGAACCAGTATTTGCTCTCAAAGTGCACAGTCCATTCTCCAAATAGAGGGCCAAAGGTTATAGCGCTCCAGAAAATAGTGCTTAAGTGTAAATCTGAGACAAATAAACCTCTAACACAAAGGGCTTTTTTTCTTCACATCGTAACAATGTAGCTTGGCAGAGTTTAGTTTAAGATGCTAATTACGGCCTTCCTTTGTTTGAGGTGTAACTTCCTCCCATCACACCTGCTCCAGATGGTGTTCAGACTTACGTCCCAGGGAGAATCTACAAGCATGAGGACTTAGAAGGCTTTCAATGGAATGTGCAGCAGGCTTTCAAGAGAATGTGCAGCAGTATTGTTGGCAAATGCATGGTTTTGCTTCCACATTTAAATGAAGACAGTACTTCAGGGAGGAATCTGAAGTTGTTGAGACAGTAGCACACATCCTTAATTCTCTTATGATAATCTTAATGCTACCTTTTAGTATGTATCAGCATCATCTGGCATTCAAGGTCTTCATCAAATGACTGGACAAGAATAAAAGATGTAGATTTTTATTAACACAACACAAATATTAGGCAAAAATGACTCAGTTCTGCTAAATATTATATAATACAAGACCTATTGGACCACTGATTCATTTTTCAGTGTGGAAGGATATTGTAGGCTGATTCCTGAAAAGCTAAATGTTGGTTGTATGGTTTGGATCTGTCAGGTGTTTGCCTCAGAACCTTTTGTCTTTTCTGTTGTTGTTTTTTTTTCATTTGACCTCATTTATTTTATGTAAGTATAGCACAGTGGTTTGGTGCTATTTTGATACTGTACAAGTGTGACTCAAGCGATCTATGAGTCCAGTGTTGTAGGTTGCGGACTTTTGTTAGAAACAGCTGATGTAACGCTGTCTGCTCTTTTGTTGTGCTGCTATTCTTTTCTTTAAAACTCTAACGTCAAATCAAAGGCAACTGATGTAACGTAACAGTGTCCAGTCTTTTGTACACCTGCTGGCCGTTGTCTTCTACAAATCATTTGTGTCAACTAAAAAAAACCCCTGATGTAATGAAGCATTCTCTGCCCTTTTGTACAGCTGTGCGTTTGGAGTGGAGTGTAAGTGATGACGTCGCAAGCAGGGCCGATTGTGTTACGCTGCACCCTGTCTTATCGTCACTCTCCTGGGATTTGCAGGGCACCTGACACCCTGTTGAAACCAAAAACACATCACCTGCTGTTGTCTGGGACACGCAAGCTTGGGTCACCAGGTCACAGCAGCCAAAATTACAGTACACCACAAATTACAGCACACCTCTGAGTTGCCCATGTGAGCTAATGGCACATGTTGCATTACGACAACTGAATTGTAATATATAATTGCCCCGTAAATAACTTTAATGAGCTTAATCGTACTGTGACGTGAGAGGGGTAACAAATTCTGTTGTGGAAAATCCTGGCACTTGCGTGCTATGTCTGGAATATTCTCAAATGTACACATGGCCTAGATATATATTAGTATTCTATGGGTGTGGTTTCTCCCAGTGAGAAACCTCAGAGCCTAACTCATACACACAGCACTGCATTTAGGCAGAAGGTTAGGTTGCTTTTTATGGTTCTGATTTGTTACACAACACATCCTACGGATTCTTTGTATAATTTGAAATGTGCACTTTACAATTATTTACATTTAGCATTTAGCTGATGCTTTTATCCACAACAACTTACAATAATGACTGAATACAACTTGACCTTAAGGATCTTGTTCAGTGGCCCAACAGTGACAACTTGAACTAACAACCTTCCAACTACTAGTCAGGTACCTTAACCACTGAGGAAAACCTTATAAGAATAAGTCAAAGAAAGTGGTTTAACAGAAACACAATCTCAATCGCCCAGTCCGAATCACATGAGGCGGTCTTGTCAATTAATCTACACCATCTCAAATCTCAAATAACCAAAACACACACTGTTACCATAGACACAGGAATATAATTCTGACAACATGATGATGGCATCATGTGGAGAGACAGAGACTGTGTGTATGCATGTTTGTGTGTGTGTGTGTGTGTGTGTGTGTGTGTGTGTGTGTGTGTGTGTGTGTGTGTGTGTGTGTGTGTGAGTGTGTGTGTGTGTGTGTGTGTGTGCATATACATGCCCCCTGAGGAAGACTTCGTGAAGGGAATTAGGACATAGCACAGACCTCATGGCCAAACTAAGTTAGTTTTGTTGAGTGTGCAGATTTACGGCACATGCGAAGCACTTTCACCTGATTAATGATGCAGGAATAAAGAGATACATCACCCAGCCTACTGAAATATGGCCTCACACTCTATGGAGCAACCATATATTTCCAAAAAAATATAACAAATTAGGTCGGCAGGTACAAATTATAGGAATTTGCACCGTACTAAAACGTAATGAGGAGGAAAATATATCTTTTTTCTCCTCTATCTCAGCCCTGAATACATAAGACCTAGCAGCAACTTCACTACCTCTGTTTTCCATTTGTGGTAACTCACACTTAAGTAAAGACGCACAGGGAGGTAGACCCCGGTACTCGTGGTAACGCTGGTGTGCACAGGCGTGGGTGTTTAGGAATGGGTAGGGAGCAGCTAAACCTGGACACGTCTGGGAGCAGGAGCAGGCTTAACTGGGACAGAGAGGTGGCGAATTCATATCATCTGTAATCAATATCGGATAGTCTGAATGAGGAACTCTGTGGAGAATGAAGTACTCCAAGGAGTCTGGACTCAGACAAAGGCCATCAAGTCTTGACAGCTATGATCAGACCACATTATTACTCTTTCACTCCTCTGTGCTTTCCAAATAACTGAAACATCTTTGCAAAGCTGACACCCGTTGTCGTACACTCGTTGTGCATGTTAACGCCAAATGCATGTCTGGCTTAAAGACAGAATCATAAAAGAAACATTTATTTATCTTTCATGGTGATTAGTGGGGATTTTTCCTTGTTTCTTGTGAGAGACTTTGTGTTATTCACAGAGAACAAAATGCACTGTTACATTTCAGCTCCTTGTCAGAGACCACACACACACACACACATGCACACACACACACACACGTGCACACAGACTTACGCACAGATTCATTGACATATGTACGCACACATATATATACACCACAATCAGACAGAGAACAAATTATTCACACATATATAAACACCCAGACACGAGACACACATTTACACACACAGACTCCCTTACATGTGCACACGTAGATACTCCTGCTGTATAATACAGAGTTAAGTTTGGAACATTAGCCCCTCCCCCTCTTTCTCTCCCTCTCTTTGTCTCTTTCAAAGAGAACCCAGTTGGGTACTAAGGATGCTTAGATCAGTGTTGTGGTTCCCATTGTTCCAGCACTGTTTTTGTTTCAGTTTTTTGTTCTAGTCTCCACCCTGTCTGGTATTTTGTAATCCCCGCCCTTTATTGTTTGGACCTCTGTCTCATTTCCCACTAATTTACCAGTGTATAAATACGTTGTCATGCAGTCTTCATTCTTCAGTCTTTAGTTATTTCTCCCACTTTCTGACTTTTTCCTGTCGTTATGGGTTGAGGTTTTGTTCCTTTTTTTGGAGTTTCTCTGCTGGATAGCTCCATGCCTCTTCAATATGTTACTTCAATATGTTATGTTAGTCATATCCATGTCTACCGGCTTACCAACCATGAGCTGTGACAGAGGTGAATTTGGAATTACCCTCAGTAAACTTTACTGCCTATTGCACCTGCATCCTGCCTTGACTCGTCCCACGTTACAGAAAGATCAGAAGGAACCAGAAGCAACGGCCTGGTTTGCGGCTGTCACTTGGCTGCTTCCCTGCAGCCGCACTGGTTTAGCCAGAACCAATGTTGCTTCTCTGGGAAGAGTAATTCCTTTCACACTATGGGAGCAAGATCTCATTGTAGGTTGGAGGGATCCTCGTCAGGGATGACGGGTAAGTGTGCTGAGTTTTCTCTTCAGTGCCAGTGCTATTTTAAGGAGCACCCAGTGGTGCATGAGATTTGTTTACATCTTTGCATTTCTTTTGTTAAAAATGCTGAAAATCTTTTGTTACTGAGGAAGCTGGTGAATGTGCAGAAACTGTGAAGGTGGATGAGTTTAGCAGAGAACATGCAGGGTTTGCTGCTCCGGCTGGCTCGCTGCGATCCAGTAACGGAGACGGGGGGTCAGCTCAGGCTCTGCCACTGTTGCACATATCTGTGGATTATTTGGGGCCGAGCACCCCTGCAGCTGCATGTTTGGTGGGTGCCCAGGGGTTGCTCTGTCTGCACTTACTGCTACTTCTACTGCAGTGTGGCTGCTGTCGTCCTGTTTTGAGTGAGGGAGATTTGTTGGTAATAACGCCTTTAACTGTTGAGGCTGCATGTGGACATGCCGCGCTACTGTCTCCTGGATCCTCCTGGACTCTCTTGGATCCTCCTGCTGCCTTTGTGGCTCCTGTTCCTGCATCTGTACTGTCTCCTAATACTGTTACTGTTTCTGCTTCCGACCTGGACACTGTTCCTGTCCTCATCCCCAGAAGCGGTCCTTGATCCGTTCCTGAGTACTGTTCAAGGCTATGCTGCTGTCACATCCCCGGCTTCCTGTCTGGGTGTTCGACCTGCCTTCACTGTCCTATGTATAAAACAGATCAGTAATGTAGCAGTACTGGGGCATTATTGCCCATCACAGAAGCTGTTATGTTTTGTCCTCTGTCCAACTCTAGGAGTCTCTTGCTGGAACTCTGCAACCTACCTCTAGAATTCAGTACTGAATATATTAACCCTAGTTTGTTGCAGGCACTTCCAGACCCAAAGGCAAAATGTATTCTGGCATTTTTTCCCCCTTAAATAATATGTAAATGTCAGAATGTTTTACTTATCAAATGGGGGAGTGGGCATCTCTGAGAGTCTTGAATCTTGAATAGGGTCATGACTCTCTGGTTCTTGTTGTATGGTACGCAGTGTTTGGAAGTCCATTAATTTACACAATATTTCCCTGATACAAATGAAAAAAAACAACCCTGTACTCTTTTGCATAATGGTAAGTGCAACATAACAAAGTGCTGTTAACCTTATGGTGTCATGTAGAAAGCACGAGCATTCAAAAGCACAACACTCCAGCTATCACAGTTTAACACGGACAATAGCTGCATGTCACAGGTTCAGCACTAAAGGGCCTAATTGACAGGAAATCACAAAGCTGCTTCTGCACTCATCTGTGAAAACCTGCAACATTCATTTGATGCTTTACAAATTTCCCTCTGCAATAATAAATTAGGTTTCAATGCTGACAAATCATAATTCATGCTGTTTAGCAGAGCCACTGAGCCACTCAGATCAATGATAACCTGAATGTTTCTGTCATGAAAGGATCCAGCAATGAAAGTTATAGAAAGTGTCACCTTATCATCTGGCTTAATGTGTAATTTACCTTTTATATACTATAGAAATAATATTGTAACTTGAGACAAAAGTGGCTTCCTGGATAGAAACTGAACTCACAGTGCACAGTGAGCAGATGGTTGAGGCAATTTTCCTATTGGTCGGTACATAAACACTTTATATAGACATATGCAAGCTCTTGGCCCCAGCGTATCACTTTGCTCCAAGATTTATCACTAGTGTTTATAGAAGTTAAAGATGAGTGACTCTCTCTCTAACTGTGTGATATATCCATTCACAGATCTGGGAGTGCCAAACCAAGACTAGCTACTGGGAACGTGGCAGTGTTGGTTCCTACTGGGAGCAGATAATACATGAGGTCAAAGAACATAAACCCCACAAAGAACATGGAGAGAAGAGCTTTGCACACACACACACACACACACACACACACATTGAAAACAAATTCAGTGTAGGTAATAAGGTAAGAGGAGTTTATTTGTAAAGAACATTTCATATACAATGTCAGTTCAAAGTGCTTTACACAGAGTAGAATACAATGATGACGACAAGCTTATTACATCCTGAGAACTAACACCTCAGGAAGATGAATGAATTAAAAAAATATTTTAATAGCAAATGTAGCAATATATAAATAAAGTGCATTTGATTTAAAAAGTAAGGAGAAAAAGACATGAAATAACTGTAATGTCAATCACAGACGAAGCACGTGACGTGAAGATTAGGAACCAAAAGAAATGGAACCAAAAGAAATACAACTATAAATAAACTAGAAATGTTAAAAATAAAATGTTAAAAATAAAACACAATTATAAATAAACTGGAAATGTTAAAATATAAAATACAACTATAAATAAACTATAAATGTTAAAAAAATAAATTACAACTATAAATAAACTGGTAATGTTAAAGTGCTAGTAGTTCAAATTAAACATGTAAAATGTTGAGATTAAAATAAAGACAGAATAAATTAAGAATTAAAAGAAAAAAGTGAATGTTGAAAGTGCAGTGCTAGATATTTGATTTTGCATTAAAGTGGTTACATTTGGAACATGTCTAACTTAAAAAGGAAGGCTGTTCCTGCTTTTGGCAGCATGATAACTAAAATCCTCTCCTTGTTTGGTTGCTAGTGATCTATTGGAGTCTTTTAGGTTTAACAGGATGTTTCAGAGAGAGGTGCTTCATCAGCTGTGTAAGCAAATTGCTGCTGAATCTCGTAAGCTATAATATATATAATATACAACTTTCAGGTAACAATTTCATTGCTTATTTATCTTTGTTTCAGGGTTTTGTTAAGCATCTTCAGATGCTCAGTGTGGTCAGTGTATTCTAGACAAGGTGCGCATGGATTTGGGATAAATTATTGCTCATCCTCTGTGTAGATGTTTCATGTTATTTTATTTCTTCCTTAAATGCCCATTGCTTCAATATTTAAATAATAACCTTTAGAGTTGAGTTTTTCTCTCTCTCTCTCTCTCTCTCTCTCTCTCTCTCTCTCTCTCTCTCTCTCTCTCTGTTTCTGTCTGTCTCTCCCTCTCTCTGCATTGCAGTTACACACTGTTTTAGTATTCCTGTATGCATTTCTGGCCCCTGAGGCTTATGATTTAATGATAAAGAGCACATCCACATCTTTCTGTTGGAAAAGCGAGGAGAATGGAGAAGAGAGGAGAAGAAAGCAAGTGCTCGGGGTGTTTATCGTGGTCACGTGAGTGTTCACAGGTGTGGAGGTAAATCGCACGCTGGAAACACAATGTGTCTGCATGAGATGATATATAAATCACCAACACAAGAGAGAGCAGAACAGTTTTCCATTTATATTTGTGTCCACAATTACATGAATTCTGAATCTCTCTCTCTCTCTCTCTGTTTGATAGCTGGTGGACACCTGAGGGGAGACAGGACTTTCATTGAAGGATCTGGGTTACTGTTACTTGTGTGAGCAGTAAAGGTATACTCAAATGAAGATATCTCTTTCTCTCTTTCTCCTATCATGAAGCACTCCTCTCCTGATTGGTGTGGTCTCTTTCAGGCTGGCAGTGCTCCCATCCACAAGACACCAGTAATCACTGAATGATTCAATGCGTGTGACGATCACAAGTCTTCTACCATGGTCTTTACAGTCAGATCTCAACACAGTCGCTCGTGTATGGGAGAACTTGGACTGACATATTAGACTGTGCTCACCGTCGTCGTCAAACAGCAATGGGGAAAATCTTTTGGAATAAGTCCAAAGACACTGAGAATCTGTGCCAAAGCACACTGGAGCTTATTCTTGTTGCTTGCGGTGGGCCAACATTTTGCTAGGATGGTTTATGTTGCTCTTTTCCTGTATCTCCTGTCTCTCAGGTGACCTCCTTGGTAACTGAGTAACTGAGAAAACTGTACCCGTACCATAGCACCTCTATCTTCACCACCACACCATCCTTTTTAAGCCCCTTAGAGCAGCCAGACCTCATGGGGTAGGGGGGTGACATCTAGAGAGAAAGTAGCAATGTAGCTCACTCACTGCTAGCCCGTAATTGGCTGCTTCTTTGACTGTTGTATTTCACTGGGTACGTTAGAGAGCTCTATGGTCTCCATGGTGACATTGATTTGTTTACAGTTTATTATTTGCATTGGGCTTTATATGAGCCATACATACTACACACAGTATATCAAACAGAAAAGCACTGTGTGTGTGTGTGTGTGCGTGCATGTGTGTATCTGTGAATGCATATAAGTTCATGTGTAAATGTATGTGTGTGCGTAACTGCATGTATTTATGTGTGTATAACTGCATGCATTTGTTTGGGTGGGCATAGGTGTGTGTGTGTGGTGCATGTTTTGTGTATGCAACTGTGCATGTATGTGTGGGTGTCTTTGTGCATGTATTTGTGTGTGTAGTGCATGTTTTTGTGTGTGTGCATGTGACTGCATGGATTTGTTTGTATGTGTGTGAGTGTGTGTATGACTGCACGTGTGTGTGTGTGTGTGTGTGTGTGTGTGTGTGAGAGAGAGAGACACTGTTCATGAATTTTTGTGTGCAACTGTGCGTGTATTTGTAACCTTCTATGACATTTCCATCTGCCAGCAAACCTTTACCTCACCATTAATATGATTTAAAAAAGAAAACATATAATCTGAGTCTCATCCATCCTGCAGAGGACCAGAAGGAGGTGACCAGATGTTTGTGATTACTGAGAATGCAAAATGACTCAGTGTGAGCAAGAGAGACAGACCCTGAAATTGAAGACAAAAATGACCAAAATTAACAGGCAAAGACGGTTTAACAAGGAATGTTTAACATCTGAGAAAGTATTCCAAAAACTGTCCAAAAGAAAACACAGAAACCCAAATAACAATGGGAGTACCACCAGGCACTGCAAAAATCTAAAACAAAACAACCAGTTAAAGGAAAATCTATTAAGTAAAAAGAAGAGAAAAAAAATTCTTTGCATCTTTAGGAAAAACAATATAATCATTTATCAATACTACCCCAGTTAGAAGTGGCAACAAACATATTTTGAAGATCTTTATAAAATTCCATGATGCCAAACTTTAAATTCAGATAAGACCACAACCATAGAGAAACTTTCCAAAATAGAATAGAAAATAAAAGATAACCAGTGTCCTCTAGAGTACCGTTGTGTCTTTCACATTCGGAAATAAATAAAATAAAAATAAAGTTAAAATAAAATAAATAAAGAGGTTTCTCCAACGTGGAATTTAGTTTTCTCTTCACTAAGGCAATTTCCCAAAAGTTTCAACTCATATGAATATCACTGCACATATCTGGCATAGTACAGAGCCATCATACAGGGCCATAAATTCACAACAACACAGGCGACACAAAACAAAGACTCCCCCCTTGGTTTCCAACATAATTCCTCTCCCAATAAGGCGTCCTGTTCAACTTTCAATACTGGATTCACAGAGACTTTGAAATCTCCACAGATCTGCAGTGAACCACTTCTTTTTACCGCTGGAACTACTGGAGTTGCCCATTCTGACCATCTCACTTTGGACAAAATGCTGTCTTCTATCAGTGTTTGAAACTCTGCCTCTTCTTTGGGTTTATGGCATGGGACAAGTCTTGTGGAACATGGACACAGCATCAGAATTCAAATGCAGTCTGTGCTTTCATGTGTTTTAGGGATCCGATTCCCTCTTGGAAATCTGGAGCAAGCGACTGATTTATCCAGTCAGTCATGAAACGGCTGTGCTTTTTCTCTGTGATTCACATCGCGTTGACTGAATGCCAGTCCAATATCAGTTCTCTTAGCCATTCATGTCCAAACAGGGACACAGCTCCTCTCTTACGGACATACAGTCAGTAGACATTCTTGACTTCCATTCTGGGCAGTCACAGTAATTCTGCCCAGAGGAGCAATCTTTTTACCAGTGTATGTCTTTAGCATAATAGGTGAAATTTCAGATGTGAAAACATTCTTTGTGGTCCTTAAGAGATTACTGACAAGGCAGACCCAGTGTCTAACTCCATTTTGAACGACACCCCTTCTGTCACTGGAGAAGCTGGATAAGTTTTCCCTATTGGTCTGCTTTAGCTCGAAAACATCACAGCAAGACCCGTAGAATCTGGACCTTCGGTTTCATCGAACTTTGTGCACATTTTGCATGTGTCCAGGCCTCTGACATTATCGGCACTCTTTTTCTCTAACCAACAATCATCTGCAGGGACAGCTCTTCCTGCAATGGAGGTATAAGGCATTTGGCTTTTTGTTCAATTTATACATTGCAGCTTCTAGCGCCACTTTCTGTTGCAACTTGATCACGTCTTTGGCTGCAGTCTCAATTCAAGCAGCAATTGCAATTGCACGAGCCAGGCTGCTCCTTGTTTTCTGTTTAGGGGTGCCTTTGTATACTCTCATTATACAGTACGCACACCAGCTGGTCTCGTTAAGTATCAGACAGATTTGTCCGAAATTCACAGCATGCAGCTGGTCTATGGAGTTCAGCCATGTAATCTGATATACTCTTGTTTTTGTGTTGCTTCCGTTTATGGATGTGGAAACATTCACTAATGAGGCTCTACCACGATGTCTTTAGACTATTTCTCCACTCGTTTATTAGGCGCTACGATGCTGGCCAGCAAATTGTAGGTTTTAAGCCCCATTAGGCTAAGCAACACTGCCACTTTCTTTTCCCCAGTAATACTGTTAGCTGAACAGTAGTGTTCCAGATGCTCAATATATGTCAGCCATTTATATCAAAATGCTCTGGAAACTTCAAACTTTTCAATGCATCCAGCCAATGCATTTGATATTTTTCAGTCCATCACTTATTCTCTTGTAATGTGTCATTGAGGCAATGCAGAGTACTCAAGTCAGTTCTGCGTGGACCACAGTATCACAAGGCCCAGCTGTTTCATAACCATGGAATGTTCCCTTTGCCCTTCTTATGGCTGAAATAAAGACTCTTTGGGCTCTCGTGTAAATCTCAGCGTCAATTGTTGTATCTTTCACAAATATTCAACTTTAAATTGAGAGTACATATCAATGTGCACCACAACACACAACAAGATAATATAAATAGTACACCCTTGGTTCCATACATAACAACTACCCCGTTAGTATTCAAAAATAAGGAAACCACAAAAAAGGGAAAAGCACATAGAATTGACAATCAAAAATGAAATATAGCAATCTCAAATGAAACATGGATATTCTAAAGTTATTTATCCTCATTCTACAAAGCAGAATATTCCAAGTGAACTGTAATAAAGGTCCTACTACCCCTATATACATATATATCCAACCATTTAACCAATGTAATTGATTTAACCAAAAATAACTACACAGGTATCTCTAAATAACAATGCAAGCAAGATCTTCTGTAGTGTCCTTAATTTTAGACTACTCACATATGTAATTGGACATAATCCCTGATGATGGTATAAATGATTAAATATCTAGTGAGTACCAGTTACTAAATGGTGAGTATGAGATACTATCAAACTGTGCTATAGATCAAAGGCCGCCATGGGCAAATCTTTCTTTGACTTTTTAGAGTCACAGGTTGTACACAAAGCGACTTAAATATGACAAGGAATGGTAATTGATCTAGCTATTAAATATTGAATAACTTATGAAGGTCCCTTTCATAGTTTATTATAAATGTTTGTAACATTAGACTCCTTTGCTAGCTAGCTGGAAAACATCAGGCTTGCATTGCTATCCACTCAGACAAGAAGCCTACATAACCTAAATTTTATAATATTAGGATCTTGTGACTGCCTTGTGCACTTTCAGTATTGCTGGCTAGCTAGTTCTGCACTACTATAACACTTAACAACAAAACAGGGATGGGAAACTATGGAGAGCAGGTTATTAGTAATCTTAGTTTGAAATTAGAGTGGATGTTGGGAGAGACCAGTTGGTAGTGTTTTCCTGCTCAAACACACCTGGTTCAGCTCAGTGGTTCATTACCAGGTTTAGTTGTTATATCCGTGCGGGAAATTAGAAAACTGAAGCTACTCTCATCACTTTTTTTATCGCCTCTATAAAAACTAATGTAATCCTGCAATATGCATATTGAAATGAAGACTAATGTTATTTGTTTGCATTATTGATGTCTGATTTGTTAACAAATCATTCTTTTGAAACTTTTTTTCAGTAAACAGGTCAAACTGATTCAAATGTCCAATCTTTTGAATCAAACTTGTCTCTATCATCTTAATTTGCAGTGTTTAAGTTTGTTTTATATGCCAATTCTAGTGAAATTCTAATGACATTCATAGTTGAAACACAAACCCGCCCTTCGCAGTGCCTGTAACTTGATCCTGGTACAGCATGGGGATGAACAGAACATGGCCATAATCAAACCATAATCAGACCACTGTCTAATGCTGTCCGCCAATGGTTTATAAATGTGGTCGTGCAGGAGGCTTTAGGCAGCTACACATTTGTCTACCTATACAACATCCTCACATCATTGGTTGAACACAATCATAATACCCCTTAGGCAGGTTCTCCATCTACTTTTTGAAAACCACCTGTATGTGAAGCTGGATAAATCCATTTTCCATTCCTAGCCTGTCACCTTCCTTCCTCGGCTTTGTAATATCTGAGGGACGAGTCAGCATGGATTTGGCCAAGATTGAGGTTGTTGCAGATTGACCGTGCCTTTCATCTAGTTCAATATTTCCTGTGCTTTGCAGGGGTGGCCCTGTAAGCACTCATCCATCTGCTTAGCTGCCTTCAGCCATCAGTGTGAGCTGCAGTCTGGCTCCAGGGTAATCAGGGGCAATTAGCCACACCTGTCTTACTACCTACAGAAGAGCAGCTCACAACCTCCCTGGTACTCAGTCTTTGTTCAGCTTTCTTGCAAAAGGCTGTTATTTCAGGTAGAGATCTGTCTCTTGGATGTCCTTTTCTTCCTCGCCCCTCAAGCTTTTCTATAACTTTGAGTTGTGCCTTTTCCTCTTAAGTTCCCTCAACCTGTCTCAAGTTTCCTCAGCTCCTTGCCAGGTTTCACCCATCTGTCCCCTGGGGATTCATCTGCCTTTCCCTTGTCTTGTCTTTTATCCTTCATCCACCTTGGTTGAGAAAGCCAATGCCCTTCTGTTGAGCTTTCTCAAGTATTCTTTTAACTTGTCATCTTGATGACCCTGAGAGCAATGGTCCCAACCCCATTTTGGTTCTTTTGGTTTTCTCATTAGAGAAACTCAGTTGTGATCTAGTGTTAATTCCCTGTTGGGCCTGCTGTTTTGCATTTGTTTATTTGATTTTTTTCAGGCTCCCTAGAAGCTCTGTAGCTGGGTTCTCACACCGGTCAATGGCTTACTCAGTTTACACTGGTCTCTTGAATATGGAATGCTGTGTTTAAATATAGCTTAGGGTGAGACCCAAGTAGTTGAAGTTGGCTGACTAGACATACATTAGTTAGCATGTACTCACTTTAGTGATAGCTGGCTAACTTGCCCATGTCATTTTCATCTGGCTAGCATGCTAGCTAATGTTTTTCTTGTGACTATTTATGGCTTGATTTACAACCAAGAAAAGCACTGTGTGGTAGGAAGACTAGTTGCATTCAGTCAGAACAGTTTTGTTCTGTGGTAACATGTCTTCACTTCCCTTGCAATTTCGTTGTACATACTATACACTTTTCTTATAATGTATCTCACCATTCCCTGGAACTCCATTCAAACCACCAAATCAGGTGCTGAAATGTGTATTTAGAATCTTTCATTCCAATGGTGAAATCTCACCGTCACAAAGACAAATGCCTTTGCACTTCTCTTGACAAGAATTTTGCAAATTAATGTTTTTATATCAACTATTTCTCAGTTTATTTGTTCATTACAACCTTGCAAATAAGACAACAGTCCAGTGAACAAGACTTTGGATTGATTACATGTGCCTTTGGATTACATGGAAAATGATGATTCTCACAAAAACTTGGCTCAGCAATAACAAGGTAAACAGCACGATTGAGCTAGCATACTGTAACATCTCCAGGGCTCGTGGAGCAGCTGTGGACTCCGGTAAAAGCAAAGGGGTGGCTGTTTGTATTTTTGTAAACAAAGACTGGTGGTATGGACATCGTTATTACCGAGACTCAGTGTTCTGCAGACATTGATCTTTACATTATTGAAATGTGACCCTTCTACCAGAAACAGGAATTCACACGTACCATTATTACTGCAATCTGTTTCCCCACCTGCAAATATGATTAGAAAGAACATAGCAAACCACACACTATACACTCATATGGAGCATTTATTGATTTCAACCATGCCAGTTTAAAGGTTGTACTTCCCAAATTTCATCAGAATATCTCCTGTCCCATGAGAAGATTGGCTGATTGTCTTGCTAGAATTCTCTCTCCTGATCACAATTTCTCCACATTGACTGCCAGCTGGACAGCTGGATAATGTAGCTGCAGCATGTCTGTGAAGTCAGCTAATGACTAATGTTTTTGATATAACGATTCAAAAATTGTCTTTGTAAAAAAATTGTCTTAGCTCAGTATACTTAAACAAGAATCATCAGCCCTTTTATTAATGTACCAATTATGTACTGAATTGCATTGCTGTTTCATGATCCATATCTTATTTAAATCAGTAAATAGTGCTGTTTTAACTTTGTTTTACATTGTTTTATCTGTTTGTTAAACTTTTCTTTATTTGTTTATTGAGAATTGTGAAATTAGACTGCTGCTCTTGCTATGGTTCTTGCTCCCCATTACTTTTTCCCCCACACAATGATTTGGTGTTAAACAGTCTTTTGATATTTGTCCTACATCTCATCACCTTTTGCCTCTGATGATTCTGCACCACACAGAAAGTCTTGTTGGAGGTCAAAGAAGAGTATACTAGTACTTCACTCTTCCCTCGGTTTTCCTTGCCTTTTGGAGTTCATTTACCTCATTCACAGACTTACCAGACTCTTCGGCTGGAAAACAGTGGTTGATGTTAATCTATTAGTGCAGTCCTTTTACTTTAACAACTGTAGATGTTGCTAGGATTGCTATATAGGGTCACTGGAACCTTGAGTTCTTCCATTTCTTCTTGTGCACCTTCGTGTAGACCCAGTTATCCTGATTTATCAGGTTTCATTGGTTCTTTGTGGTGTAAACAGAATTCCTTCACCTGGGGATAGAGAATGGTGTATAGAAATTAGTATTTTTACAACTCAGTCTCTAATTGTTCCAAATCCTGGCCTCAGTACTCTGGCCTTGCATAAGGAATTGGCATTGGTTTTCCAGTGAGCATTTAATTGGTGTTATGATTTCTTGAGCACCTTATGCTCATCAGGACAAGAGGTAATGCAGCTAATCCAGTGTCTTGGTATATTTTTGCCAGTTTTGATTTGATTGTCCCATTTGCTCTCCTTGCTAAGCACTGGGCAACTGCCTTTGTATTATTGTGGTGAAAAGGCTTCTACCCATGTAGTATATCTGTCTACCTCCACCAGGCAGTATTTTTCCCCCTCCATTCTTCATATCATGCAAATAAATTCCATGCAGATGTGCTCAAATGAGTATGGCAAGCTCGGCCTACAATGTCTTGTGCACATTGTGCCTTCTGCAAATATTGGGGTTAATTATAAAATTATCAATCATGGGTAGCTAGAAGGTTTAAAACCAGCGTTCCTCAATGATTCTCTTCACCTTGCAGAGAGGGTTACTCCTTGAGCCGCAAAAAGGGCAATAGTTGTACAGGTGCTACCATCAAAGTATTTCAAAACTGACCTGACTGTCATGGGCTACCCTTTGTAACCACACAGATCTTTCTGGATCCATTGTCAAATGTATCATCTGCAGAAGCCTGTCATCTCCTAGAATGAGAGCATCTGATTCCTTGTGACCATGTAGGTTGAGAGTGGTTTCAATTCTGTCCAGTTTTCTGTTTGCTCCTGAAATCGTCCAAGGTACTTGACCTATGTTTTCACATATCGTAGTTTGGCTCAGTCCACTTTGTCGGCCTTTTGTGCTAGGTGCCAAAGCAGTTTCAATGAGACCTCTCCAAAGTGCTTTTTGTTTTGGCTTTTGCACTACCATTGAAGTTGTCTTGTGTAGGTAAATTATTGGACTTGGAATGTCAAGGTGAACAGATGGCTACTGTCAGGGTGTAATGGGATGGTAAAGAATGCAGATCATAGATCTAAAACTGTGCAGTGTTTGGTGTCTGCTGGGATACTGGACAGAATGGTGTTGGGTACAACAGGATATTTTGCATCAACAATTTTGTTAATAGCTCTCAGGTCCTGGACCATCCCCTGTTTCCTTATTCCAGGCTTCTTTACAGAATGGAGAGATGTACTTCAAGTGATGACTGTGGGAATCAGAACTGCATTTAATAATGCATTGATGGTAGACCCTGAGCCTTCTTTGGCTTCCCTTTGTATGCCAATGTTGTTTTAGTCTCTTTATTTGTGCATTTGTTTGACTTGGATGTTGACTTGGCCTGCAGATCTCCACATATTCTTGACCAGTGACCCACAGTTTGGATGGGACTTGTTCTAAGCCCTTCATCAAGTCATCAGATTCATCCTACAAAATAAGCATAGTGATATCTGTTGGCCACAAGCGGGTCACTGAAAATGAAAATGATGATTAGACGCATTCATTGTTTCATTGTTTAAAATCAAAGAGATTCTCTAAAAAAATTCTAGCTACCCAATCAGAACTCATGAACAGATCATGAAAAGCTCATATCCCGGTGGTGGACATAAAAGAAAATGAAGGAAACGAAGCTAGGATATTTCTGTTCTGACTGCAGTAAGAATAGAGATAAAAATTATACTTTGCTGTAAAAAAAAAACCAAACATCTTTGAATAGAGACTGCAGTCATAACTTGGGGCCCAAGAAATGCCAAATCTACCCCTGGGTGCAGGTGTGCTACTTCAACTGCTTGCCAGTGGAAGAACCCTTATACTTTGTAAATTTCAGCCAGTTGTTTCTTAAAAAGAATGGCTCCCAGTTCTGAGTCTTTGTCTTTCTTTTCTTGTTTCTTCTGTCTTTGTCTATTGACATTGGGGCATCATTTGCTCTTTTATCTCAGCCCATGGTATCTTTTACAGACTCATAACTTGTTCTAGCTCATCCTTCATGGGTTTTTGTCACGGCTTTATTAGGGACATTATAATGTTATCTTGGTGTTCAATATTGGACATGTTCTCCAACTCAAAATGGTCAAGTTCATTTTAGATCTTTCTTAATCAGTACTTCACTGATTTTTTTTTTTCCACTGAATGTGGCCTTGTTTTGGAGCTCTGTTTTTTCAGGCATGTCTTGGCATACTGCTTCCCCCTGTGGTCAGTAGACTATCTTCAACCACCATACAAGTCTTGTCCAGCATTTCTTTCGTTAGATCCAGGTCTCTGTTCTGAGCCTTCAGGCTTAATTCTGCTAGCTTTTTAGCATTTCATAGTATTTCTCTAGAAATTGTCTCATTCTTCTTTTAGTGGCTTTAGTTTTGCTCCTCGGTCTACTTTGTCTTTAAATGGTAATTTACCTCTTAACTTTATCTTCAGGCCCTCACAGTTATTGTCTGTCTCGCTGTCTGTGTAATCTGCAATGTAGTCCTCTTTCTCCTCTACCTTACTTGTGGTTCCATAATTGTTAGGACTCTTCACTTGATCCAAACATTTTCCTACACCTTTCATGGAGGTTTTTCTATTTCTGACATTTCTTCCATCGGTATGGTACTATATACAACTGAAAACTCCTCTGTAATTTTGGTTGGATAACTTCTGCTCTTTTTCTGCTTCTTACCCTGCCCTGGAATGTCATATCTCTGTTCTAGTTCCTGTTGATCTAGCACTGGATAGAAGCCCTTAAAAGTAAATTAAGTCATCGAAGTTTCTTGGCCAGTTTCAGAGATTCCAACACTTGTGTCTTTTCTTCACCCGTCTCTTCCATGTGTTGGATTTTTTCTGTTCTGTTCATCTTCTCTTTATCTTTTTGTCTTTCCCCTTCCTTCAGCTTTGTCATTCCAATACTGTTGCATCATTAACTTTTCAGCTTTCCCAGATTCAACGGGAATTTTTGCTTTATAAATCGTTCAACGTTTTCAGCGTTTTCTGCTTTGTTTCTGCATCTGAGGGGTGTCTCTAACAAACCTTTCCTAAAGGACTCAGCATGGCCTCTCACAACTGTTCCAAATAAGCTTACAAATAATACTTTCTATAGTTTATCTTGTTTTTCCTCTTGGCTCTGGTTTTGAAAGTATTTATTAATCCATTTTCCCAGGAAACAAGTCTTTTTGTAATCCAGATCTCACCTGTGAGATTGTTAGTAAATTGGTCTTCATAAGTTAAGCTTTATTTGTCCTCCACATAGGTCCTTTCTAACCAAAAACAGGGTTTCTGTCCTTTAGTGAATTGCTTTAACCTCCCCTCCTTTATGGACATTTATGTCTTATTCAGAATCAATTCCCATCGTCCAATCCCAAAAGTTTTATTGTTATTATTTGTGTCAGTATGCAGAAAATGTAGCACTCCAAATTTTACAAAATTAAGAAAAAAAATGTATTAGGTAGTATATGGTTGTATAATTAAGAGGGCCTAAATAGTGCGTTTGGTGACGCAAACGACAGAATCTACTAACGCTAAACACAAGACTAATATTTGTGGCACCGCTTTTACTAGTCCTGAAACGCTAATGCTAATGCTAAATGCTAATGCTAAATGCTAAATGCTAAATGCTAATACTAAGCCATCAAGAAACTGTGTTCCTGCAAATGCTAACTCTTAAATTTATGATAACTCTAAATGCTAACACTAAATTCTAAGAATAATGTTGCCTGAGGAAGAGGAAGTGAGTTGGCCATGCACTGCCGGGGCAGACAGCAAACGAGAGAAAAGATTATCTTAATTATAAAGATTATATATTATTAATATATTCTCATTTTACACGATTACATAAGTTTTCATGGGCAGTGTGACATATTGTTACTACATAAATCAATTATTAGCCTAATTTGTATTGAGTGAAATGTCAGCAAGACAGAAATCAAACCAACTAGCAGTAAAAAAAACAAAAACAAAAACACAAAAAACCCCCCAAAAAACCCACTTCGTTCAGTCAACATAAACAGTATAAACACAAGCATAACATAACAGAAACTCAGCTAGTTGTTATTTGTGCTTATATACGCACTCACATCCTCATACAGTTAAAATGTGCCCACCTTACTTTTAGCTAGTTCATAACCCAAACAGCACTTCAAACTAACAAATTAACATACACCACATAAAACACAATCCACTAGTTGAAAAGTCTGCTAAAAGCCTTTAATGGAGCAGCACACAATATTATGGAGATGAGAAAAAATATTTTATTCAGACTCTGAATATGATGTTCATAAGAAATGACAGAGTCAACAAGTAAAGCCAAATTTGAAAAAAAAAAAACCATTCAAAAAGACAAGGGCACATATAAATAACCACTTTAAACAAACGTTTTCATTAGACTTATTTATAGGACCAATAATAATTGCTTTCAGGGCTCATATGTTCAGATGATCTTATTTCTTTTAATTTAGTGGTTCCTTACAAATAAGTTCTTAAAAATTTTTTTAATTAAAACAAAAAAGAATAAACTGTAAATCAGGCGTCATAAAAATTCACTAATTCAGTAGACATTTTTCAGCAGTTCTGATGTGTACTTTCCTGAAGACTGATTTGTCAGATACAAAAATGCCATTTTAACAAGGCAGATATGTAGTCCACATTAAGGCCACTTCACATTTATAATTCCATCAGATTTGGTTTTCTGTTTTATTGGACTTACAAGCCTAAAAGGTAATTTAACAAGAATCAGGTTATGATCTTAAGGAGACTGATTTATGTACAATTATTTTGTCCCATACATGCTGTACACGAATAAGTAGTTACCTACAAAGAATGCAATGCAAAAACATCAACACAGTGTATGGGAACGGTAGAAAACATATCAGCATGAAAGGAAAGACAAATCCTGAACATTTAGAAATCCTGGCCGAGCACATTTTTTAGGTCCCAAAAAGAGGATGTGTGGTCACCCTAATTTTGGACATTATATGGCTGAATTGTTATTCATACATTATGGATGTGCTTGTTGTATTATAGAGTTAAAAATGTCCAATTAGGCAGAATCTGTAACCACTGATATAAAGTTTAATTAAATTCCAACTGAGTTGACATTGCTAGCTAGCCAATATGATTAGTTTGTGCATGAATGTCACGCTTGCTGCCTTTGACTAACTCGCTGAATAAACCTAACCTGCCTGATTTTATCTGTGAGTGTCTGGGTTCCTACCATGCAGATGGCAGATAGAGACTCTATACTTACCCAGCAACAGAGTGAGCTGTAAAAGCAACTCAGTTACATGGCCAAAAATATGAAGAAATTCTGTTATTCTGCAGTCCGTATATATAACCGAGGGTTTCACCAAACCCTCAAGTGTCTGCCAGTTTGTCTTTCCAGTGAGAAAGCCAGACAAATACGATGGGAAACCAAATGACTGTGAGGGTGTCCTGCTGCAGTGCTCTCTGTGCTTTGCCAACTCTTCTAGTTCTGATCAGGCGTCTCACTTAATGAGCTATGCACTGGACCGGGCAACTGCCGTGTGGCCCCGAATACAGACTACAAACTATGGTCATTTCAAGCAAGAATTCATATTCATATTCAAGAATTCATTTTCGACCACCCTAACAAAGGAAGATCCTACAGGCAGTTGATAGACAAGATTCGTCAAGGTAATTGCTCAGTATGTGACTGTGCATTGGAGTTCCACATATTGGCTGCAGGACTCGACTGGAATGAATCTGCCTTGTTTGTTATTTACGGCATCTGTACATATGAGTCCTTGCAAGGAAAAACCATACAGGTCCGTTTACTGTTGTTCCACATCCTACAAAATAAAAAAAAACATAATATAAAGTATTATCAAAAGTTTTATTTTTAAATGCCCACATGAATTAAGTCTAAATAAATTATATTTAACATTTTAATGTAAGTTTAATATAAAAAGGTTGTACAAAATCAAAAACTAAAACAAATGACACAAAAAGGGTAAATGGCTGATATATGGGTTTTCGTTGCAAGGGCTTATATATTTTCTCCGATTTTGCATGTAAAAATGAGGGTCTGGATTTGGAGGAACTTCTCTCCCTCACTGTTCATGTCGACCACATTGTTAATCCAGAGGAAGGAGGAGCCACAAAGCCTTCATATGAGAACTCGAGGTTATGTTGAGTTCAGTCCTTCTTCTGAACACTTTTCCAAGACACCCACAGAAACCGATGTCTATCCCACAAGGCTACAGAATGGTCCATGCCCCCTGCTGCGATGAAGTGGGCCTTGTCCAGCATGAATCCAGTGTGCAGTCAACTATTTGTTGTACTCCTACCCTTGGCCAGTGGTGGGTTTCTCCACCAAGACATTTGTCATGCTTGTAACTTTGTACTGCCCCTAATCCTGGCTCTGTTCCAGTGCTGATTGTCTTCGGTGCTGAAAGGAACTTCATTCATGCCTGCCAAGCAGCTGTGCTCACGTCAAACACAACTTGGCATCGCATTGGACACCTTGGGCACCCCCATGAGACTGTCGGCACTGGATGGAAGATCTGTGGAAGAAGGGGTCATGTCTTCTAACACTAAACCTGTCTGGATGGACTCCAGCAGACTTCTTTCCAAACGTATTACATTCTTTATCAATGACTCTGCTGACTATGTGATTATTCTAGTTTTTTCCTGGCTTCAGTGTCACAACCCCATATCTCCTTGCCAACACGGGACATTATCTCTTGGTTACCTTATTGTTTTAAGAACGGTTTGTCTTATCTCATGGTGCCCAATCAACATCTACTGGAAGCCCACAGTCCAACCTCATAGTTGTGCCCCCCCGAAGTGTTCAAACCTTACAGAGAACTTCAGTAAGAAGTTCACTCCTATGATCCAATTTATCCAAACATCTACCTTTTTAGCTGCCACCAGATTTTGATTTGTAGGGAAAAAAAAACTACGGTCGTATATAGGTCCTGTATACTGTCCTGTACAACAATAATCACAAGTACTTATGAAACACTAAACACCTTATTCCCTGTCAAGCCGGTTGGTCTCTTTTCTTTTCTAGGTTTCAATTCTCCATCATTTATCACCCTGTAATATTAAGGTGAACATGTTGTCCTAGGTTAGGAGTGTAGAGTCCCCAGTCCCAGACTAATAATATTAACATCCTGCTCCCTGAATGCATGGTCACTTTGATCAGACTGACGATGAAATTGATCAAGAAATAAATAATGTATCCATCAACAGATTAACTTTATGTTCCTTTTCTGTGTCGAGATCATCTTATTACATGGGCTCACTCCTCCCTCATTCAGCAACTCCTGTCTAGATGATATTGGTGTGAGAACATATTATCAGACAAATTTGTAGCTTCCTGTACCGCATGCTCACAGTGTAAAACTTCTAAAGCCCTGATTGGTGGAAAGCTGCTTCCTATTCCCTGTTCTGTCACTTCCTTGGTCTCACCTGGCAGCCGATTTTGTTACTGACCTTCCCCATCCTAGTCTTTTACAGCCATCTTAACGATAGTAGACAGGTTTTAATGAGGGTCAGGTTTATCCCCTTTGAGGGGTTACGCACAGACTTCCAAACCAATTAAGTCCTTTTTAATCATGTTTTTTATTATTTGGTGTTCTTAAGGACATTGTGTTCAATAGAAGACCCCAATTCACCTCACGCATCTGGTCTGTCTTCTTGGAATTACTGAATGACCATCAGCATTACCTCAGGTTATGACCCCCAGTTGAACAGTCAATGTAAGAAGGTTAATCAGGAGATAAGAAAGACTGTTCTATCATGACAACCAGTCAGATTGGAGTCAATGTATCTCTTGAGCAGAAATTCTTCCACAGGAGCATCCCTCTTTGAGTAATCCGTTGGGTCATCAGCCTCCTTAGTTGCTCCAGACCACTGATCTTTCCAACATCCTGCTACATGTCTGGATGCAGCAGAGTGAGAGGGTCTAGGAGGAAACAGCACATTGATGGGACCACTGATCTTTCCAACATCCTGCTACATGTCTGGATGCAGCGGAGTGAGAGGGTCTGGGAGGAAACAGCACATTGATGGGACCACTGATCTTTCCAACATCCTGCTACATGTCTGGATGCAGCGGAGTGAGAGGGTCTGGGAGGAAACAGCACATTGATGGGACCACTGATCTTTCCAACATCCTGCTACATGTCTGGATGCAGCGGAGTGAGAGGGTCTGGGAGGAAACAGCACATTGATGGGACCTTTCATTGTCACAAGACTCATGCAGATCGGCGGCAAGAGGCTCCCATTTTTATTCAGGGGACCGGCTATCCAATCAGGAGACAGGGTTTGGCTATCCAATCAGTGGACATGGTCTGGCTGTCCACTTAGACTTTAGAGTATCTGAGGGAAATAACCAGCTCCAACCCAAGCATACTGGTCTGTTTAAGATCAAGTAACAAGTTAGCAACATATCAACTAGATTTACCTATTTGATACAATGTGGTAATTCTTTCCATGTTTCCCTTCATCCCTCAAACCCATCATCCCAGGTTGACTGGATGAGTTATTGCCCAATGCCTACATTTAGATCAGCCACTTGCCAACAGCCCTCCTGTTACTCCAACCAGTTCCACAAGTGAGATCCAGCTCCTCTGTTTCGCCTCCTGCTTATGGATTGTTTCCATTTGTTCTTAGTTACATCTGCTTATTTAATCTGACTGTATTCACTTACCTGTTGTGAAGCATTGCTGTGTTTCATCCATACATTCTGAGTGTTCCCTGTGTTTGCCCCTCAGGTTATTGGCCTGTTTTGACTCCTGTTTTTTTGTCTCAGACTGATCCATTTCTGGTTTGTTCATGTATTCCAACTGTTGTTTCGTTTTGTACTTTTCGGACTGTTTTCTTGTTTATCCTTTGCCTGTTCCGTTTGTACTCTTATTGCCCTCTCTGGATTTTGAGCTGCGTCTGTTTAATGGCCATATATTCAGATAATCCTGTTAATCCTGATAATTATTTTCTGAATAAACCTACCATGTCTGATTTTATGTGCGGACATCTGGGTTCAATTTGTTGCGTTACAACGAATAGCAATTATCTTTTCATTATTATACTAATGCTTGTCCTAGATTACTTAGCTAGCTAACCTAGAAAATATCACCAACAGAGAAAGACTAGACAAATTAATATTAATTTTGTATTTTATGGTAATTTAAATTCATAGTCAAGCCATAATTACTGAACGTGTATAGGAAAACAAGCCAATTTTACCTTTGTGCAGTTTGGCCAGCATCCCACACCCTGCCAAAATCCCGGCAGCTTGCCTGTCTAGCTTCCATTTATCCAAATCCACTTTGTTTTTTCATGTTTCATTTTACCATTTACACTGACTCAGAAGAAGAGTGTGAGACCTAGCATCAAGAACCTGAAAACTTACTGAATACTTACCTTTTTTTTGAATGTCAAACTCCAATAGCATTTGCTTAATTTGCCAGTTAGCCATCACACTTCCAAAAAAGGGGAACATTGAGAGGCATTTTCATACTATGTGCAGAAACTGCGATGACCAATTTCCACCCAAACTGGAATTCACATAACAAAAAGTAAAATAATTGAAGTCGCAGTTAATTGCCTGGCAGTCCATCTTCACAAAGCCCAACTTGGAAGCAAAGACTGCTCTTGTAGCATCAATCAGGATGAGCCATGTTGTCACGAGGCACAAGAAATCATTTCAAGATGGAGAGATGGTCAAAGAGGCCTTAGACGAGTCAGCAGACTTCTTGTGTCAGGATTTTAAAAACAAAATGGAGATGGTGTCAGCTATTAAAGTCGTTCTGCTGTCTAGAAGCACAATTATGTAACATTGCAAGATGATGCCGGGGGATTTATATTGGTCCACCCTCTGTGATGATCACTTAAATGCATGAGAATTGGCACCAGCACTATTGTCCTGACTGCTCAAATCCTGCTGACACCATTCAGTGTAAGTCATCAGAATAAGGTTAGTATGATTTGGTAGTTTCCCCTGTGACGCTGATATCAACTTTGAGGTCAAAAGTTTAAGCTTTTTGAAAAGAATGAGGCCGACCTTTTTAAAAGGCAGATTATATGATGACCTCTTCACTGGAAAAAGTAGATCTCAGGCACCTCTGTGTGTGGGCACCTCTGCCTTAGTGTGTTCCCCCTGAAGTTCACACAGCTTTTCCAACAGAATAGTTACCTAGATAACTACCTAGTGTCAGGGCCAGCCTGTAAAAGGAGCTTGAAATCCTCACATTTTCAACCTAATACAAAATAGAATAAATGCCACCAATAAACTATTAACATGACCATATAGTTTGTCAGGTGGATACAGCAGTTTTTAGTTTTTAGCAGTTTATAATGTGAATGTCAGGAATAGTTGGATTTTTAACATGGTAAACATCATTGACACAATATTATTAAATACCGTTCGTACCCATATAAGAATGCTGTGTGTGATTAACAATCCAGCGGTTCATTATAGATCAGTGCTGATAACTCAAATTGCAAACGTGAGATTTAGAAACAAATATAAACATAGGAAACCTTGTCCTGTAATATTTTATTGTAATAAATTACAAGCATCAGTGCAGCTTTTTTCTGCATATTGTAAATAAAACTGATTTACTTTAAACAATCTGTTGTGCTGTCAATGATTCATTGCTCTTAAAATACACTTTTACATATACACTTGTGTATATACTTTAGTAACAGATCTTTAAACATACATTTAGGGACATACATTTAAATATTTTTATACATACATTTGTGCGACACATTTGAGCAACATTTTTACTGGGGCATTTACAAATATTTGCATTTATTTTAGAAATATATTTCAAATATTTTGTTTACATATGGTTTACAATTAGAATTTTAGCTTTACTATGTTAAAAGCATCTTGCAGAAAAATGCAAAGTGCACTTGTAATTTGGATTCTGGACAGATTACCATTATATTCACTTTTGGCACAAATTCACCATTTACATCTTAAGCATTAAATGTTTTTTTAGTAGAGAGATTATGCAATTTCAGAGCAGGTTTTCTTTTAGGTTTGACATTTATTTCTGCAGGTCATTAATGAGACATAATTATGCATTTTGTTATTTTATTGATATGACTGTTTAAAGAGAAAGTTTTAAAATGTCATGTAGTTGCTTCTTAGGTACAGGTTCTCACAAAGTGTCTTCACTGGAGATCGCCATGGGTGTGGTAACTGTCACGAGTGTCCTCACTGGAGATTGCCAGCATGTGGTGTGATAACCCATGATGGATGAACAGCATGAAGAAAATATTCCCACATTTGGAGATCATATTGCAGCCATAGCTTTCTGACATTGGGGAGTGGCTGTTTGCCGTTCCTCTGTGTGAGATTCAAGACTAAACGGTAATCTCAAGCACGGGGGTAATGAGTCTGTGAATGACCAATATGTATCAAATAAATCAGTCTTTGGCAACATTAACTCATCTAAGCATAACAGGAATGTGGGAATGGGGATGTTGTTTTTCCAGGATGGACAATCTCAGCAGGTGCAGACCAGGAAGAGAGGATTAACAACACACCTCTGAGCTGTGAGAAGAAAACTATGGCTGAAGAACCAATTGGTGTTGGCAAACAGCTGCTTTTCCACTCAATGGCATCTCTTCAAATGTTCCTGTAGATACATTTATTTTTTAAATTCACAATCATAGTCATTGTACCAGCAGAAACCACACTGCCATACCTATGAAGACAGTAAGCTATGAATAGCACACCTGTGTCTTTGTTCAACAGAAACACATGCTGGATGGGGCTTCCCTTCTTATTTCTTCAGATACAGATTTTGACTTTCAGCATAATGAGTCTACAAAGAAGAATAGAAAAGTATGCAGGTTGCCTTTCCTACTTAATTTAGAGGATCTGGGCACAAATTATCTGTGAAAACTTCTATGGGAAGAAACGAGACCTTTTTAGTTTACACTAAAAAATGTATATAATTGATGGATTTTTTCCAAAAGGCCTGTGCAATCACAAGGAACTCTAAACCCAGGCTAGAGACATGTTCATGTGAATGGAAATCATGATAACTTAAGCATATCTTCAGAACCAGATACTGAAATTAACTATAACACAAAGTAAGCACTCTTTTCTGTCAAACTTCACATGCCTACTCTGTTCTGTTTTGGTCATAGATATACAATATCATTTAATTTTATTACTTTAGATACACAGTATACAATGCAGTTTTAAGTACTGGATAAAATTAGAAAAAAAGCTCTCTCTAGGTAATAAGTGTTTACTTACTCAGAAAAGCTTTAATATTAGATTAAACAAAAATAAAATTAATGCGATAAGTAGTGATTTTCTGTATGCAAAGATGAGGGCTGACCCATGTTAAACCTCTCCTCATTGCATTCCAGTATCATTTCTAATCATCCTCCAATATCAAGTACTTCATTATACTAAACAAAGTGTACTATATAAAATGTTTTAACATACTTTACATATTATTAGACATAATATACTATATAGTTTTAGAATACATGTATAAAACCAATAAGGTTTAACAATTCAACCTTTACAAAATTTGATAAAATTATGAATTGTATAAGTACAGGCTGTGTGTTTTACAAGACTAACCAAGCTGTGTAGTTGAATGCATCTATAAATCACATGAGAACACTTGGAGAGGTTTGTCATTTCCCATTTTTTAAGTAGCTTTCCCCGGCACAAAGAACATCAAGGGGCAAGAAAACCATTATGGCAGTATGGGAAGAAGAAAACCATTATGGCAGTATGTGTTGAAGGGTGAGGGCAGAAACCGCCCTCATTTATTCCATAGGAATTGAGGGAACCCTGTTATTTGTAGAATAAAGCTGCGAAATTAAAGGTAGCCAAGTGCATACAAATTCACTCCAATAACCTACAGACTACTCAAGTGCTAAACCTTTACAATGTGTACCACAATCTCAGTTTCACGTCTGATCTATAGTGCCTTACACTTCCACTCTTAGAATACTAAGTACACAACTACTGAAACAGCTCTATCAACAGCAACATAGAACATGAGCACTAAATACAAACCAGAAGAAAAAACAAATACACAACTCATCCAAGGAAAAAAAGAAAAAAGTAAACCACAAATAATATTAATAAACTTTGGCTAGTAATAAACAAATGCAAATATAAAGATGAAAGTGTCTCCAACTGTTTTTCTTGAGTTAAAGGTCCCATAACGACAGAGTGATTATTCAGCACATCTAGACCCCACAATAAAAACTTTCTAAAACTGAATGGATCATTTTTCCATTACCTTTGGTATGTTACAGTCCTTCCCAAATTTAGGACTCCCACCACAAGAAATAACCACATGAATTAAAATAACTATGAGCATCATAAATACATATTTCGTTTCAGCAACCACACAAGACAGCTCCTTCCAGTAATCTAAAATAAACCAAATCCATTAACCACTGTAAATATCTGCTGCAGATATTAAACATAACTGCACTAATAAAAAACACTCACGTTCAACCGTCTTCCCAGCAGATGACACTGCCAACCAACATTATATTTATAAGTTAACCTACTACTAAAAATAACTCTTAAAAACGTCGACCGGAACATTTTTACATTTTTAAGTTCGCTGTTTCACCCACCACAAGAACGCCAGGTCCAAAACCACAGCTAATCACACGAACTGCAAATCACCCAGACTAATGTGCCTTTGGACACGCCAACACTGCTACTCGCTGGGTCCTAGCGCCCTTCTCTGAAAATAGTGCTGTCATTGTTATCGCGAGTGTCCGCTGGCTCCTAAAGCCTTCCGATACCATTCCCATATAACCCTTGTAGATCCCTACCCCCTACATGAAGCTTTTAACAACATACTCTACTCAAGTGCACCCAAGAATACTGGTGAGCGGAGCCTACGTTTTGCTGTTATATACGATTACATCTTTAAAAAAAAAAAAAAAAAAGGATTCATCACTCTTGTATAATTTCAATTTGGTATGCGGGTGGCAGCATTTGTACATCTGTGTAATTGGTCACACTTCTGATATTTGGCATCTATTTTTGTTCCAAAGTGAGAATAGAGGAAGCAGAAAGAGAGATTTAAACTTGTGTTTCTGCTGACTGATGCTGAATATACTAAGATGCTCTACTGTAGTTCTAAACATTGTTCAGCCCTTAAGCATTTTTTAAGCTAGTACGTGCATTCAAATGAAAATAGCAGGTATCAATAGGGCCACATTTATTGTGTGGTTTGTGACCTGTGATAATGTCAGTTTAAGACTTGGCGAGGATCTGAGCATCTGATTGGTTGTTTTTGTTTTATCCACTCACACCCCAGTTTTTAACTAGCTCACCTAGTTAATACTGACACTCTGGCTGTTCACACATCATTGGGGGACCCTGATATTCATTTTGGCAATGTGTGTGATGACAGTAATAGTAAACTTGCTGGTATCTGTGTCTGAAAGTTTATAAGTGTAGGCTGTACAGTTGACCCAGGGGAAAGCTGACTGTATTAGTCTATAGTGGCCCATGTACACTGACTGGCCATTTTATTAGGTATACACGCCGTACCTGTACCTGTGCAGCAATGTTGTACAGTTATTTGTAATTTATGTTATAGAAGTGCTGCTGACTATACCGTGTCTGTCATCTGTGGACTGTACCATGTGTGTCATCTGTGGACTGTACCATGTCTGTTGTCTGCGAACTGTACTGCTGTCATGCACAATTTGTTGCAACCTCTACCATATTTATCATTGCTAATATACTTTATTATAATATAATGTAATATACACACATACCTTATCTATCAGATTGTTTTGACCAGATATTATCTGGGTGGTGGACTGTTCTCATCCCAGCTGTGAAAGTGGCATGCTACAGAGATATGGTAATGTGTACGGCGCTGATATGAGTGTATCAGACACAGTCATGATGCTGGGATTTTTACATGTCAGTATTAAAATCTTGAAATCTGCCATGTTGTTACTGCTTGGCTCAGAGTGCTCCGTTACTCAAAAATATCAGGCCATAAACCTGACCCCAAAGGACTAGAGGACAGCCAACACACATATCAACAGATAAGCTACAGTCTCTTACCTGTACACCAGCAAAGTTGCTTTGTTTCTCTTAGATTATTCTCTGGTTGGTTAAGGTAGGCTCTGAGTTTACTTACGTTTGCCTTCGATTCTGTTAAATTCAAGGCTTCTTGTCTGAACCTAGTTGCTTGTTTCTAGACATGTTTTGCAATTCTAGGTATCAGCAGTTTTCCCTGTATTTCAGCAGCATTCTAGTTCATTGATATCTTGAACTCTAACCTACTGT
>NC_137504.1:1722500-1760000 GCF_041902795.1 Electrophorus electricus
GCTAAGTGTGCGGGCGCTGGATGGAGGACCTGTGGGAGCAGGGTTCATAACCCATGTCACTCTCCGCGTGCTTCTCGAGACCGGAGGGGGCCATGTGGAGCGGGTTTCCTTTTATCTCCTTTCCTCCCTCTCTCATCCGGTGCCTCTAGGGCTCTCTTGGCTAAGGGCTCACAACCCCCATCTACACCGGTCTGACAACCGTGTCCTTGAGTAGGCAGCTACCTGCAAAGGATGGTGCCTGTCTCACTTCAGCCTACTTCCGTCGAAAGCTCGGAGGCAGGAGAAGGACTCAGGGCACCCCCGGAGCATAGCGATCAGGAGCAGGTGTTTAGCCTCGCAAAAGCCATGCAACTCCCTCCACATCAGGAATGGGACTGTGCCATCACCCTCAAAGGGGATGCCGTTCCACCTTGATGTAGGGTTTACCCGCTCTCCCAAGAGAAGGATCGGATAATGGCACAGTACATCAAAGAGGCACTGCAGCAAGGGTACATTTGTCCCTCCACCTCGCCAGCCTCCGTGAGTGTCTTCTTCGTGAAGAAGAAGGATGGAGGGTTGCAACCCTGTGTGGACTATAGAGGGCTTAACAGGCTACTGGTAGAGTACCCTTACTCCCTTCTCCTAGTCCCCACAGCACTCGAACAGCTGAGGGGAGCCCGGTGGTTCACTAAGATGGACCGGCATAGTGCGTACAACCTAATTAGGATTAGGAAAGGCGATGAGTGGAAAACCGCCTTCAGCATGTCAGACACTACGAATATTTAATCCTGCCCTATGGTCTAGCCACAGCCTCTTCTGTCTCCCAGGCCTACATCAATGAGGTCCTATGAGAGTTCTTGGGTAGATCTGTTGTCGCTTATATCAAAGACATCCTGATCTACTTCCCCTCCCGGGACCAACATGTGCATGACGTAAGGGCTGTCCTCGGCACCCTCCTGCAGAACCACCTCTACTGCAAACTGGAAAAGTGTGAGTTCCACCGCAGAGAGGTGAGCTTCCTAGGCTGTCATCTGCGAGGGCAGCGTACGCATGCAACCAGGCAAGGTGGAGGCAGTAACGAGCTGGCCTAGACCCCAGAATCGTAGGGAGTTACGTTTCCTAGGGTTCGCTAACTTCTACCACCGATTCATTGATTCCTTTAGCAAGCTAGCTAAACTGCTCACAGACCTGATGCGCGGGCTCTCCAAGAGGATCAGATGGAACCCAGAGGCAGAAAGATCCTACGCGGAGCTGAAAGCTGCCTTCTCCACCACTCCAGTATTGCAGCAACCTGACCCGAGTGAGCCATTTGTGGTAGAAATAGATGCGTCAAATGTGGGATTAGGCGCGGTGCTGTCCCAACACAAGGGAGCGGCAGGGAAGTCGAAGCCCATTGCGTACTTCTCTAAGAAGCTAAGCCCTGCGGAGAGTAACTATGGCGTGGGAGATTGCGAACTCCTCGCCATGAAACTGGCGTTCAAGGAGTGGAGGCACTGGCTGGAGGGTGCAAGGCACCCCTTTTTGGTCATTACAGACCATCTGGAATACCTCCAGACCGCCAAGAGGCTCAATTCAAGACAAGCCCGGTGGTCGCTCTTCACAAGGTTTGCATTCCGCGTGACCTACCGACCAGGTGCGAAAAATGTGAGGGTGGATGCCCTCTTGTGTCAACACCACGCGGAAGCCCAATCCACCAGTCTAGAGCCAGTTCTGTCACACACCTGTTTCCTGGCCACATTAAGATAGGACCTAGACCGGAAAATAGCTGGAGCTATTGCATCTGCCCTGTTCCCAGTCCCCTGACTACTGATTGCTTTCACCTGTTCCACATTCACTCTCTGCTCTATTTCAACCCACAGATCCCAGGAGACGGAGCTGCACATTAGTGGTCCTACTGCGTCAAGTCGAACACGTATTCTGTCATTTGCCTAGAGGAAGACTAGCTCTTCTGTATTTTGTGTTTGAGGTTAAGTGCTTCCACCGATGGAGAATAGGGAACCTCTTTGCTGACCCGCCTCTCGCTTCCATTCACCAGCCGTTGTCACATACATTACTTGTTGTTGTTCATGGGGTTCTGTGCTAAAGTACATATTATCTAATATGATTACCAAAATTTAAACATTTCCTTCAAGTGCTACCTGCATTTGTAATTCAACATTTGTTATTCAGGAAGATTAAGTATAGTAATTTTTACAAACTTTGTTTTGTGCATAACTCAATTTGCAGAAAAGGTTTTTAAAAAATTAATCTAGCCTGGCTATTGTGAAGACCAAAAGTCACTCTTAATTTGGCATGTCTGAGTAGGAATATCTTTGTCTAGAATCTCCCTGTGAAGCGTTCACAGTGGATGTGTTAGTATGATAGAAAGCTGCATAAATCTCTTGGATTACCATGTGTTAAATGTGAGTTAAATTCTAATAGCTGTCATGAAATTTAGTAATCTTTAATTGGTTATCAATTTGCACTTCTTACTAGGTGTTGTTCAGTTCCAGTTAACTGCAAGGTGAAAAACAAATTACTTATCGTTCTGAGTGCAGATAATTTAAAGCAATTTAGTAACGTAGGTTGCGATGTGAGCATGTGCAACAGCGTTCAGTCTCCTGCCCCGTTTTAGGTCTCGCAGCTTGGAGGAAAGGCAGACTGCGTGGGTTCTTTTGATTCCTGAAGGATAATAAGGTAATTTATTAAGTAATCAGTCATTTTGTATGATTTTGTATCTCTGATAACTGCTATAACGTTATCTATGTCATGCATGTCTGAGCGGAAACAGTTTCATCAAATCATCTAAACGTACATGGTTCCCAAACTGTGATAAATTGGTCCATGTTTTTATACATAGTCCAACCAAGTTTTTCTTTAGATTTGGCTATAGTTTTTTGTTATATAAATTCCAGCATGTTATTCATATTCAACCTGCTGTACTTGCCGTTATAATCTTTAACATTCAGTTGTTTTAATATTTACACGCGCACCTATGCGACTCCCAGGGGGCTAATCTTAGATTCCGCGGCAGCTCCATGTCAAGGCAAACAGGAGACCGACTCATAAAACTGTGGAAAACACTGTAATGTTTAGTGAAGCTAAATTAAATAATGTACTTTCACACTTTGTGATTCTGTTTGCATACTACGTCTAAACTAACACAAAGGAAGTGCTGCTTTTGAATTGTTATGACTGAGGCCTTAAATGGATATTTATATAAATGAATATATACATTCATATAAAAAAACAAGACATTTCCTGTAATACCTTTAATCCTCTGAAATCTCAAGGTATTTTCTGTTTTTGCGTATTTTCTTAAATTCAAAGGTTCTTACTTATAACATGATACCCATATTTTTCATATCAAAGTGTTCAGATGGATCTCAGCTCTCGTCCTAATGAGGTGCCATTTGACCTGAGGCACTGCATAAAGCAGACACATATCAAGGAATGCGTGACTGCAGACCACAACACTACAAGTGGAACTCTTAACTAAAAAATATTTCTCCTTCTCAGAAATTTTCATGGTAACTGCCTGTGGACTCTTGACTGAATCAACTCTGGCCACATTATACTGTGCAACACAAGGTTCCAGTAGCCTATATAATATTATATATTTTTCCATAAATGTAACCCAAACCATCGGATTTGCACAAGGTAGTCACACCAGATACTAAAAACAGTTTCACATACCAATCACAGACATGAAATACTAGATAATTCTCCTCAGTATATATATATACACATATATATATATATGACTAAGTATAATTCTTTTTTTTCTCGTTTGTGTAACTGGGTTCTCTTTGTTTCAGTGGGGCAGAATTTCTCACCATCACCCAGCTGTTTGAATTGAACAATGTTTTGTACTTATCCTCCTACCAAGTAAAAGGCAACATCTATTTGACGCTAAAGCATTACATGTGCTGAATGACAATATACGGAATATGCAGTGAAGTTTTTATTTGCTTTCTTTAGGACCATAGAATGCTATAAACTAAGACCAAAAACTGAAGAGCTGAAGATGATAAGAAAAATGCCAAATGAAGTATGACTTCAGTGTTATGTATGAAGACCCTGAGGTCAGTTATGCCCTCTGCAACCTCAATGGCATGGAAGACTGGCCAACTACAAGAGCTTGCGGTGAAGGTGGTTCCATTACTGGCACGACACTGGTGCCGGCCATCAACACCCACATGTCTGATGCTTCTGACGACACAGGGATCGTGTCCACACACTCACTGCTCTTTTTCATCAACAAGACAAGAGCTATGGCCAGAGTTTTTTGAAATCCCAAAGTTCTCAGATGATGTAGAACTTAGACTGAGGCAGGCTAACCTTGCATGTCTGAGAGCAAACTCTGCACTCTGAGACCAAACATATCTGAATGTACCAAGAGAGATAAAGCAAAATTCTGTAAAATCTTGCTTAAAGGATTTAGAAAATTTGATTCCTATCCAAATGTAGAGCAGATTCATTCTGCAGCATTAACACGTATAAACACACATCCCTGCCTAACGGAACCACGCGCACTGGATGGGTGTTCTGGCTGGATTAGGGCAGCATGATGGCTTGGTTAGCATGTTAGCCTCTCAGTGC
This sequence comes from Electrophorus electricus, assembly GCF_041902795.1. Lineage (NCBI taxonomy): Eukaryota > Metazoa > Chordata > Actinopteri > Gymnotiformes > Gymnotidae > Electrophorus > Electrophorus electricus. The sequence continues at coordinate 1,727,061 of NC_137504.1, forward strand.
TACGGTCTTTGAGCATCCTTGTGTTTGAGAAAGGCATTATATAAATGTAACTAATAATAATAATAATAATAATAATAATAATAATAATATTAATGGAAGAATAGCCTAAAATTAAAAATGGGGAACTATCACATTAATTTTATAGAGGTTTCTATAAATGCAGTTGAAGATGGTGCCCCAGAAATGGCATCAAAAGGCCTCAAAATGACAAAAGATGTGTGAGGTAAATTATTTATGTCTGATGGGTAGAATGAAGTGGCCAAGAGAAAGTTCCTTGTAGAAGACATGTAGAATGGAAGCCCAGTGCAGCTGACATTTGCTCACAGATGGACCAGACCTTCCCGCTGAGAAGATGGGAAATGGTGGAGAAAGGCCCTCCAGTGAACGCCCCAAAGAAATGGTGGCCAGTTCTTTTTGCAGAGACAAGTATGTACTGAGACTCACATGGTTTTTCTGTTTTCCCCTATAATAAATTCCATTTCATAAATTACATTTCCATTTTAAGCCTGGGCCAGTAACCATTCTAATGTTAACCTTAAAACACCCAAAATTATATGTTGTCTGTATACGGTTGGTTGTTTTTTTGCAGTGTTGTAGGTGTTTTCAGAATTCATTAGTCACCACAAATCTACACAATCACTTTTTTGATGGACTCCTACACACCACACTACAGTGGTTAGAGGACATAGACTGGGAGGCACCAGTAGTAACTGTGAATGCTGCATTGACTATAATGATAATGCTATATATGCATAGCTGTAATGATTTTTTGGCATTTGGCCAATTTAGCATATCTACTCCATGCTTAGGTTCATCCAGCTGTCGTTAGGTAAATACCTTATTTGCATTTATCTAAGCCTTTTATTGTATATTTGCATATTTGTGATGAAACAAAAAGATTAACAAATTCCAAATACCACAGTTAGACCACAACTGGGTAACATAATTACAAACTTCATATAATCCCTTTAAATGAATGGGCTTATGTATAAAAAGAAGCCAGTTATTTTAACTTCACCCAGTATAGACTTAAACATCCTCACACCTGACATTCTGAACTTTACACTTATAGTTGCTGTTTTAGTTCTAATCCAGAGTGCTGGAGCTCACCATTTAAAGACCAGAAGTCACATTAGCTACAGACTGCTTTATGCAGAATGTATTGATTTGAACACAGATCAGGTCATTGAAACACATCCGGCCAAATTCATAAAACATTGATTTATGTAGTTAGCAGTAAAGAGCTTTTGAGGTAACATTGGTATTTTACCATTTGCGTGATATGTGAAGCTACCACATTTTGCCCTCATGTGTATATGATGTTAGCTATTTATAAAATAGCACTACTCTGCAAAATAAAATGTTAATGTTGGTGTATGTTAACCCTCGTCGAATGTTCACGCTGTGTAAAACCATCTATTTGTGTGAGTGCCACTGTCGTCATTTGTGTTTCATGTTAATAAATGTTTCACTAGCTCGTGGGAGTCTGTGCGTCCTGTTCCACGCCCTGCGGCACTCAGGCAGCGTTACAGAATGGCCAACCACCACAGGACGCCAGCTCCCTCAGTGCAAGATGGACCTCCTAGCTGGAAGTGCATAGGCAATTCCCGCGCTGCCGCCTGGATCTCTGGATATTGGGGAGAGGATTGCGACCAATGTCTGCATCCACTCCGGAGGTGGAGGGGAACACCCCTGGGAATTTCTTGGGGAGGCCTGTGGCGTTCAGGCCAGGGCCGAGGAGGACTGCTATGCTCCATGAGGACCGTAAAGAGGGTGGTTTTGTGGAGCCGGCGGGATCCCTGGCTGGCAGGGCTGAAGCCTGAGCTCCTCCCCCTCCATGAACTCGCCAGAGAGACTGGAGCCTCGGAGGCAGGCTGCCTCTGGGGTGCTCCTAGAGTGGCTGGTGAAGGGAGGACCATTAGGGGAGGCTGCACATCTGGAACCAGGGTGGACGTGCACCCCCACTTGTCTGTTGAGGCCGAGGACACGTTTGTGGTGTCTGTGCTGAGGGCGGATGCTTTGTCACAGCGCCTTATGTGTTTGTGTGAAGACGCTCCTGTTTGTGTGCATGTGCGCCTTTTGTGTGTTTACAGGTGCAATGTCACTTGGAGCGCACTGGACTGTCTTGAGAGAGGCAGGGAAACTGCCTTTCTCCCTACCGCTGAGCGGTCTCCCTTGTTGGTAACACCTGGCCTGCCCTGTATTGGGTGGGCACCGGGCATGGCCGTACTGTGTGTGTGTGTGTGTGTGTGTGTGTGTGTGTGTACGGCAGCCTAGGATTCTCTGTCCCAGATTTGGACACTTCAGGAGCCGCGCCCCTTGGGAGGGGATTCTGTCACGGAACAGCCCCCCCCCCTCCAATGAGTTATGTGGTATGGCCTGCCGCGTGCAGGGGGGTTCACCCTTGTCTATAGCCACACCCCCGTGATGGCACACACCTGCACAGGGTTTATTGTTGAGTGTTTGTTCATCTATTTAAACCCCTGTCAGTGTGTGCCTTGGTGTTGGCCATTGTAAATGTAAATGTAATTGTAAATGTTAATGTTAATGTTAATGTTGGTGTATGTTAACCCTCGTCGTTGTGTAAAACTGTTGTCTATTTGTGTGAGTGCCACTGTCGTCATTGGTGTTTCATGTTAATAAATGTTTCACTAGATCGAGGGAGTCTGTGCGTCCTATTCCACGCCCTGCGGCACTTGCCATGTAACAATAATATTCCAGGAGATAACCATCGCTTCAGACTTGGATGTACTGATCTACACTCAAGTGCACTCAAGTGCAAACCACTCAAATGTAGGCCTCCGTACTGCAGCCCAACGACCACATGGAACCAGCCTGACTTAATGCAGAGAATGCAGACACTGTTCTCACTCCAAGAATACAAGGATTGCTCCTGGAGCACCTCCCATAGAACATCTCTGGGCACACAGCCCTCTCCAGATCCACAAAACACATGTATACTGGAGTGGTAAACTCCCATGCCCCCTCAACTAACTGGGAGACAGTAAAGAGCTGATCTACCATTCCACATCCATTTTTAAAAATGGAGTCTGAGTGGACTTGACTGTGTGGACTTCCACTCAGACTCCAAGAAGCTCTGAAGTGCTCCAAGAAATGCAAGAAGCTTTATCAGAGGTGAGAGTTGAAATCATTTCAATCATCTGCCAGTCTTCAATTGTCTCAGCAGACCCTTACTAAACATTGGGGTTTACTAGGTCAATCTAGCTGTTTTTCCCACCGTCTGATCCAACCTGCCACCAGATGGTGATCATTTGACAGCTTAGCATCTCTTTTCACTTGAGTAACCCAAAACATACAGTAGGTCCAATGACACAATTACAAAGTCAGTCACTGACCACTGCCACTCTCTTGTCAAGCACACTTATTGCCAACCTTGGTTTCGAACATGGTGTTCATTAGAGACAAAGAAACCCAATAGCATCCCATCACACTGGGTAGTGTGTTCCTCCTAATCACTCCGCTCCAGGATTCCTGGTCATCGCCCCCACATGAACGCCGGGCTACAAAATCTTGTTAAAATCACCAGGACACTGTGTTCTTACACTATCTGGCCTAAAAAACCATTGTGTAACATGAGTCTGCATTAACGCCCAGCTGATACGATCTCAGCTGACATAATAATTAGCAGCTAAATTAGGAATTCGTTCTAGAATGAGTGGCAGACGCTTGTCATGAGACCTTTCACTTGCCTTAGTCAGATAGTTTGGGGACAATGGTGTAATACCCCATGGCAAGGGTTCTACGGGCAGATAATAAATGTAATATAGCAAATAAAAGTAATATATCAAATCAATATTCAATAAGTCATTCTAAGAATATATTTTATTTTACTTGGTGTAACTTACTTATTTTTTTATTTAGCCAACAAAAAATGATATAGCTTATAACAAACAACTTCCTAAAGGTTATTACAACCCCAGAGCACCCTGACGCCCTGTACAGTCGTGTGCTGAGTGGAGAAAGCAGGGGACTGATGCCATGGCAACCGCTAACAACAGCTCCAGAAACCCCACAGCCTGCTCCTCCTGCCTGATCCTCAATAGCATTTATGGAACACGTGACACGTGAGATGTGTGCGTGAGACAATTGTGTTCAATTCAAAAGAGTCGTGAACATTCCTGCCCCTAATAGGGAAGCAAATAAGTTGAATTGACTCGCCAGTAAAAGCTAAAAAAAAAAGGCTCTTTTTTCTGTAGTATTGTTGGTTCCTTCCATCTCTGGTAGAATTACTGATGTTTTGTCCTATGATGTGCCTATCTGTCACTTTTGTTGATGGAAATCTTACATTACTTATACATTAATATTATTTTGCATTTGCATTAAAACTGTGAACAAACCTAGTGCATTGAAATCAAAGAACATTCATTTAAATATATTTAATACAGCACAACACAATTACCCTGTTGCTGAGTTCGTTTTAAATCTGACCAAGCAAGTTACTTGATAAAAAGCTTCACCGGATTCACCTCCTGTGATGAACAGCATTGGGCAAACGGTTCACTTTGCTATATAAAGTTCTGGGTACACCAGTACTGGGTATTACATTTAAATGAGCCGACCCTCAACATCGCGTCCCCTTTAAGAACTTCAATCGTTCATGCGTCGTCACTGAAAATAAGCGTTGGTAACGGAAAAGGTTGTTTTTTATGACTGCTTTTGTGAAGCCTGAACAATACAAGAAGTACCCATAGGATGGGATAAAGTATATTTGTAATACAATTGAATTCTAATTGTCAGAAATAAATTTAAAAAAAAATTGTTTAACGAAAGTTAGGTTGTGTTGCATGAGCCATAATTTATTACGCAGGAACGTTTTCTGAGCCTGTCATTAGGAATATAATGTTTAGTTCTAATGACTAAAACAAGTTATAGAAAATATTATAACATGTTATTTAAAATATTTTTACAGTACATATTTGTAGGGACATGTAACGTTGAGCGGTAAGGAGGCGGACGCATGTGCGGAGAAAAGAGAGATTTATTGGGGGTAAATCCAGAATCAGATTCGTTAAGGCAGTCCAGGGTCAAAGCCAACACGGAGAGAACAGGAATACACGATCAACCAAAACACACGCAGGCAAACACAGGAATCAAGCTATAACAAAAACCAGGGAAAACTCAGGGCTAAGAAACACGAAGGCTAGAATACACGGAGTATAAACCAACACCTTCACAATCACATAAACGCAATAAAGCAAAAACACTCCAGACAGGGTTTAAATAAACGTAATTAAATACTTCATTAAATAAACTTAATACTAGAAACGAGGGACAGGTGTGGAAAATCAAACAAGGGGAGGAGAAAACGAAACCATGGAACGGAACGAAAACACACAAGACAGGGAAAACACGGAACACGGAGCTGATCGTGACAGGACAAATATGGTAGGTACAAAATCAGGCATCTCAGAAAGTGTCGGACACGTGTCTCCAGTGTAGATCATGCGTAAGCATTAGGCATTATAGAATTATAAAAAACAAAATGTGAGCGACACATTTCTACTTCAATTTTTTTTTTTTTTTTTTTTTAAAAAAGCAGCGAGTAAAGTACAGAACCAGTGAATCATGTTGTGATCAACACAGGAGCAGAAACAACGAGGAAAAGGTCTAGTGCAAACAATAGGGTGTTGCGCAACACAGGCCAGGAGAGTCAAGGGGAGATGCCTCCTCCCCATTCTGTGTGGTGCCCTGCATGTGTGCAATACAGCAGATAGAAAGCCATTCTGTAATTAGACTCCGTTGGAGCTCTGGTTACATGCCACCGTTCTGAAGCCGATCTCTAATCTGGCCCTTACGACCCAGTCAGCAGAAAAGACTTCAGCGAATAAAACTGAAGACAAGTTTCCACTCTGGGTGTCTGTATAAACTGTTTAAGTACGACTTTTTTAGTTCCTGCTTGTTGAATGTTAAAACTGTAAACAGTAGTGCCTGATAACTATTGCGACTACAGTGATAAACAGAAATAATTATTTTAAAAAGCTGGTAAGATTTAACAATTTCAGTGTCTGGTTATGAGAATGTACAATCTCATTGATGTTAATGTTTGTGAAAAACCAGGAGTGCGATGTCTTATGCATCACATGGCCAACATCTATGGACATCTGTGGACATCTGTGGCCAGCCTTGTAATTGTGTTCGATTTGTTTAGTACAAGAATTGACATTATTGGTCCCTCTGTCTACACTGTCTTGCTTCCTTCTAATACATGTATGTGCATTGTATAGCTGTTTGTCCATCTGTCCATCACATTTCCCACATTACAATACAGACATCACAATGAGACAACCACCTAATGAATAACACATGCTCCTGTACATGCTTTCTGGCTACATCAATGAATCATGGAGGTATTATGCATGATCATTATGCAAATTGCCCAAGTTTATGGAAGCATCTATGAATGATTCAAGTGAGGGCTGCGTGTTCAGCAGGTATTTGGCTCACCTGGTTTGCTAAAGAAGTCATGGGTACTTGCCTCACTGATGCTGGGGAGGACAGGGCCAAACAGCCCTACATGACTGATCCAGGATCAGCTTTACCTCACTTTGCACTACACTAAATGACAGTTAAAGAAGTCATGGGTACTTGCCTCACTGATGCTGGGGAGGACAGGGCCAAACAGCCCTACATGACTGATCCAGGATCAGCTTTACCTCACTTTGCACTACACTAAATGACAGTTAAAGAAGTCATGAGGCTTCAAGTGCATTTGTTTCATATGAAACTTTATGAATATTTAAGGGGCAGCTTGTTTCCTATCTATCTATCTATCTATCTATCTATCTATCTATCTATCTATCTATCTATCTATCTATCTATCTATCTATCTATCTATCTTACTCTGTATTATGAGCATAAATAGAAAATGTATCAACTTTTGTTGGAAGGAATAAAATCTGAATTACTAGACAATGCTTCGGTCAACCTTTCCTATCTTTCAGATCTTGCTACTCTCACTTTCACTTATAAAATAATGCAAATTGGATGTTGTTTATTGCAGTCCTTGTTATTTACATTAACATTTAGCAGATGTTCTTATCCAGAGTGACTTTCAAAACTGCCTATTCCTGTCAGGAAGTGCATTAATGTTAATACAGCATGTATCAATCCAGCCTACCACAGAGCATAACAAGCATGAGGGCTCATGACTCCCAGGTGCTGTTCTTCTCTGTGATCTGAGTACAGACATTGGACAGTGTCACAGGAGCCCAATGGCCATGATCAAGGGCCCAACAGAGGCTGCATTGCAGAGGCAGGATTCAAACACACAACCTTGTGATTGGTAACCAAACACACTATCCAGTAGGCTGCCACTTCCATGTGCATGCTCCTAAGTGACGGCTGACATGTAATCATGACTTACATGTCAGACTAGTGTTGACAGCTGAACTGACCCTGCACTTTCACTGAGTCACTTTCAGTGAAACCAAATTTTCACAGTCATTTTTTAATGGGGAACAAGTTGATAATTGGGCTGAAGAAATTGAAGGAATTATCATTGCTTCAAAAAGGCTGTTTATCCAGTGTGGAGTGTTGTTTTTAGAATCGAGGGTTACGTTGATGACTGAATGTTATGTAGGACAATCAATTTTATTTGTATGAAGATTTAAAAGGAGAAGTCAAAGGTTATGTGGGGATTTAGGGTTTGTGTGTGAATAAAATTTTGCTGAAAGAGGTCATGACAGCACAAAGCTGTGCTAACTCTCATCGGATTGGCTGAACACAGTGTCCATGGAGATGGACTACATCAGCAGAAAGGCGAGGGTCAGCCAGGAAGGAAAGGTAAGACAAGGTCATCTCTGTCTCCCAACAATACAGAGAGCCCAGCATCTCCTGAGAGGCATTTAGTGGTGGATAGGAACACTGAGGTGAGTACCATCCCTCTCTCCACATCCTCCTGCAGAGACCGGACCCTGCGTTCGTCAGTCTGACCCAGGGAGGGAGGGTAATGAGAAACCAGTGGCCAGTCAAGGCAAGGGAGAAAAAAATTACGGTGGGAAACACGGAGGTGGAGTTGAGATGTAGGGTCACAGGTGAGGCCAAAGACATGCACAGAACCACCCATGTGACCTGGGCTGGTAGACAGGTTGAGGAAGAGGAAATGGAACCTGAACAAAAGAATCAGCTGTACTGAATCACTATATCAAATTAGTTAGAGTACACATTTGAAAACAATGTAAGCTAGTTTCCCTTAGGGATGTGCAGAGAGTCAGTATGGGGAAGGTGGTCAAAGGAATTGCCTGTAGGGCCATGTCATACTGGTCGACGCCCTATCACACTACACTACCCGGCAGACTGTTTATCACCCGGCCAACGACTCAGCCAATCAGGGACGTTCAATCAGATCGTCGTCACTGCAATATTGAATTCACCTGTTTGAGGATTTTGTATATAAGCCTGTCTCAAGCTCTCATACATTGTGAAGTATTGCCTCTAGAGTCATCGAAGCATACTGACTGTTATTTTCTTTGATCTTCTTCCTGTGTCCCATACCCTGATTTTGTATTTCTTATTGCCAATTTTTGCTTGCCCATTTTTGGAATTACTGCCTGGTTTTAGATGGCTCTTCTGGTTTTGACATGGACTGTTCTACCTCTATGATTCAGATTTCCCTTTACTTTTCTCTTTTGGGTTTGATGCTGGATTATTCCACTACCACTGAGTTGAACACTAACACAGCTCCTGTTTCATATCCATGAGTGTATGATTCTGCTTGACCCATCACAGGCTATCTGTAGTGTAAAACAGTTTGTGGAAATACTGTCCATGTATTGCAGCTTTTCTCCATCCACACAAATGACTGCTCTGTCAAAACTGTGAGGTTTGCAGATGATGGTCTTTATCCTCGTCCTGAGAGAAACAAGTCAGCATGCAAATGAGAGTGACTGGAATTAATTGTGGAGAGTATCTGCTTGACTTTAGGAAGAGTACACCATCACTGGCACCCACACCATTTCATTGCACTGTATCAACTATGGAGTCTAGTTCCGTAGAAATCATCATCTGCTGGGATCTATATTCCCACTTTATCATAATGTTGTACATCATCAAGAAAAAATCACAACAGATAATGTATGTCCTGTATCAGTTAATTAAGTAATAATCTTTGACAAGTGCTGTTGATACAGATCTGCAGAGCTGTTATTAAGTCCATCCTTCGCATGTCCATCGCTGTCTGGTTAAGCTAAGGCACCAAACAAAAAACAGCCAGGCTACAGAGCATAGTCAGGATAGTGAACTTCTCCCCTCAGACATTTTATAGACATAGAACACAGAGAGCCAGAAAAACAGACACAAGAACACTTTCTTTCTACAGGCCTTCAGGATTATGTACACTTAGCCCAGACACTGTAAGTGTACCTTGAACTTTTTTTTAGTGTTAATAACTGTGAGAGAACAGGGGACAAATTCCTATTGTATGCTGCACACCTGGCCAATAAAATGGATTTTGATTCTATATGATGTGTTTGTATCATTGGCTAGTAATTTTTTCCTAGGCAGGGCCCTTCTGTATCCAGTCAGTCATGATACATTGGTGGAGACATTTCCTGTTTGGTGTGGTTATTCTGGATTTGTTTTTGTCTTTGGATGACTTTGTGTTGCCAATGTATTCCAAATTGACTCGGCTGGTATTTTATTCCTTTCCGTTTCAGATTTTTGATTGTGTGTAATATAATTACACAAATAGTGGGGTTGGCATTCATTCTGTGGCCTCAGGACCATTTTCTGTTGAATACTTTTGGCTTAAGATGGTTTAAAGACTGTTATCCGGGTTCCCTGGCTTGTTTGATTGCCTTATGGTATTTTGGCTTCACTAAGTGAAACGCTTAATTTATTGAATGATTGCAATTCCCTGGGGATTATTGTGTTAAATGTTTTTTAGTGAATAGTTTTTGTCAATTGAGCTTTAAAAAGGAGATATTGTTCCTGTATTAGCCTCAGTTTGTTTCTGTGTGCCTCATTAAATAAAAGTTTATTTCTACCAGAGACTGGTGATATAGTGGTTCTATTGACCCTTATATTACATTTACAGTATTTATCTGACAATTTTATCCAAAGCAACTTACAATTATGACTGAACATAACTTGAGCGATTTGAGGGTTAAGGGTCTTGCTCAGGGACTAACAGTGGCAACTTGGCAGTGGTGGGGCTTAGAACCAGCACCCTTCTCAATTGCTCAAGTTGTACTCAGTCATAATTGTAAGTCGCTTTGGATTAAAGCATCAGCTAAATGCTGTAAATGTAAGACGAGCAGTCAGTGCAACTTTGAGTTGTTCTGTATCCGTTCTATGTGGGCATCTGAGCAGGCCTGATGGGATGGCATCAGTTTGGCCCTCTGCCACCTACTAGATGTTTGGGATAGGTTACTGTAACCAGGTGTTCTTCTGTGTGTATCCCCATGGACATATGTTAAATGTTAAATGAGTCGCTGCAGTAGGCCATCCAAAATTGGGGCATTCTCTTCATTGTGTCATATTTGAACTAATATAAAGCTGACTACTTGAAAGTGTTCTACATTTGAGAGCTTTCCTTTCCTTTAATTGAGGACTGATTTCTAAATGAAGATTAGAGATGTGTGGATTCAATCTCATAAAGTGTTGGAAAGTGTTGAAGATGCTAGATGCTAGTGACACTAAGGTCACAAGTGCTATTCCCAGGTTGTGCACACTGTCATACAATAGGTTGCTCTAGTTAAAAATTCCTCATGCAAATGGTGAAAATGTAAAGAAATAGTTTTTTGAAAAGAAAGTAGAATGCTTGCAGTTTGTTACAGGCAAATGACAGTTCCCCTACTTTTATTTATGTATTGGTTAATCCATATTGATAATCCATGCCCTATCACTCTTCATAGGTTCTTTAGCTAAGGTTACTCTGTGGCCAGCCCACGTACATAAGTACACGATTAAGCTTGACTCTACCTGCTCATAATAATGAGCACAACCAGGCAGTGTGAACAGACAATGGGTGATAATCTGCAGAGAAATTTTATTCGTGTTTTGGATTTAGGTCATATTGTCATTTCACTTCAAAATTGCATAAAGTATAATAATTTGTATCAAGAGGGGTGTGTTTGGTCAAGCAGAAAAAGTGGACAGGTGACCAAGAATCCAGAATCCAGATAGGATCACAATTCTCTAGGTGTTAGTTTGGCCCTGGTGATTTGATTGTCTTCCATCCTAAAATAAAGAAATATGATCTGAACTGCTCTGTGTAATTAAATCATTGACACCTTGCTCTTTGAAGCTCTAGCACTTTGTGCACATTTTTATAAGAATGCTGGATGTCAAGCCTTTGTTATCACATGAACAGTTGGAGCCTGAGACAGCCCCTTCCCTGCCCACACATCTGCCTGCGGCAGAGACAGAGTGGGCCCTGGGCCCTGGAGGTGTCTTCAGCCTGCCAGAATCAGCCGTGTGTCAGGTGAATCCCATTGAGGAGGTGTCATGCCTCCCCCCAAACAAGGGCTACAAGTAAGCACTGATAATTCCAGTCACGTATGATTAATATGGCAAGGTTTGAAGCACCCTGTGGCCTCTGTCACATTATTGCCCCCCCACTTATGCAGGAAGAAATGGGATTCCACTGATAATTGCACATAGCTAATGAATTAAATGCTGATGAGTTCCCATTATTGAAAGTGCTGGTGTGTGTGTGTGTGTGTGTGTGTGTGTGTGAGAGAGAGAGAGCAAGAGAGAGAGAGAGAGAGAGAGAGAGAGAGGCAAAGGGACTGTGATTTCCCATTGAGTTTGTAGCACTGGACTTTTCTTTACTGCACATGCGGTGTCATTACCTATGACAGTGGGCCTCCTGGAATGTACAATTATCACATCACTGTCATGAATAAAGAACTGGAATGCCAGTGGCATAATAATCCTAATGCCACAGCGCCACCATATTTGTATGCCCAATATTTAGTGTGGCAGTGATCACTACTGTGTTAAATATCCAGTGGTTTTCAGCAACATATCACTTGTCCAGTTCCCATATTTTAAATATACACCTGACATAAACTAATAACATGATTTTGTAATTTAGCAGTGGGCCTTTTATTTGTTTTGGGTTTGGTTAAAAATGTGCTAAGATAGTGCTGTTTTTGTGTCTGTAGCTAGCCAACATGGTAGACTTTAGCTAGCCAACGTGGGTGACTTTAGCTAGCCAACTATTCTGTGGGCAAAGTTGTCAAGATAAAATTAGAAATGTGCTAAGGTAAGAAACTGACTAATTTTAACTTGAATATTAATTTATCTTAACATAAAATCCAATATATTAATGGTATTCATCTTGTGTAGTCTTTCTCCTATGCTAGCAATCTCCCTTAGGTTAGCTAGCAAGCTAACACTAGCTAACTAAGACAAGCTTTCAATGTGATTTTAAGAGCTTAGCTGTCTATCTAGCTGTTAGCTTTGATTAGTCTGTTTACCACACAATCAAAATCATGATTATCAAAGAATTTAGCCCATTATTGCATCACTGTCATGGATGGGGTAAAATATGCCTGGAATCATTGACCTATAATATGAATAACTGCAGTTTTTGTACAAATTAATGATCTCAATATTAGCTAGTAAATGTTAGACATGTTAACACTAGCTAGATCAGTTGGAATTTATTTAAAGAATTAAAAAAAACAACCATTACAGATGCTGCTGAATGAGTGGTAAGTTTAGAATATGTAAATTAACACAAATGTAACAAGAACATTCATAATATATGAACCACACAGCCATAAAGTTTCTTAATTAAATTTTCATGTGTGGACATTTTAGCCACATGCCTTACACTGAAAGGCTGAGCAGTGTGTTGTCTTCCCTATCAGAAACAATGCCGTGATATAGAGGCATTGGGATATGAATAATGGGGGACTTGCCATTTCCAGTGGCTGCACTTTTCATGAGCTATCCAGTTCTGTATTTGGGATCTGCAGTGTACTTCACTTTCTGCTTCTGATGCGATAATGGCATCTACTCCTGAAAGCATAGGTAGAAGAGCGGGATTAAGATATTTCCTGCCTAGTCTAGTCCTTGTCCAAAGAGAAAAACACCTGTCAGGTATCCCCCCCCGGCCTTCTGGATGGTGTGATATCGGAATATAGGAGCGACACGGCCAGGCTGTTAGAGAAGCTGAAGGTTTATCCAACCCCCTGGTAAAAGCCTTGTTTGTATCTGTGTGGAGGTGGAGAATGACCTCAACCACAAAGGCTCTACTTTGGTTCTAAGTGCAGAGGTACTTCAGTGAGAAGAGCTCCACTTTAAAAGCTCCACTCAAGTGAAAGTGTGTCAAACCAAACCAAACCAAAAGCACTGAAAATACAATTAGTTGCTTAATTGTTATTTGCACAAGTGCCAAGTGTGTGTCAGTGGTATGTTTGAAAAGATGGAATGGTCACTTATTTAGGTTCCACTGTTTCAGGCTGAGTGGTTATGTTGGACAATAATCTGTCATTGATGAAAACCATCTACAACTATCCTTTGGGGGAAATAAATGTGACAACAAATACCAAATGTTGTACATTCAACTCAATATTTTGACTGAGGTATTAGTGGTCACAGTGCAAATTTAACTTTTTAACAACTAATGTTTTCCTAGATATTACACTCATATAGACAGTTATCCTTTCTGTCCATTGGTGGGATGTGGTTTCCTTATAAATACATTCCAAACTACACCAGTGGTGTCATGCCTATTTGAACTGGGGCTGGGGGCACATGCCTCACCATATTTGTGTTATCTGTATTTAAAAAAAATTTTATTTTATTTTATTACTATTATTTTTTATAAAAGGTCATATTATAAAAACAAATATATTCTTCTAATCTAATGTCTGTCATAAATCATTCCTCAAAAACACACACCCCATTTCCCTATGGTATAGGTTTCTCCCAAATGTTGCAGGATGAAATTGGTTTACAGCAGCAGGTACAGAAGCACAGCAGTGCTGAATGGTTGTTGAATAGTGTGTTGCTGAAGTGGTTAGTGGACCATCATCCCCTTTTCACATGTGAAAATGTAATGCAGCGAAATATACACCGCATTCCACATTATTATGCAAACTGGGTTTAAGTGTCATAAAGATTTAATTGTTTGTTTTTCGATTAAACTCATGGACAGTATTGTGTCTTAGGGCTCTTTGAATCACTGAAATCAATCTCAGACACCTGTGATAATTAGTTTACCAGGTGAGCCCAATTAAAGGAAAACTTCTTAAGAAGGACATTCCACATTATTAAGCAGGCCACAGGTTTCAAACAATATGTGAAAGAAAAAAGATCTTAATGCCTTGGACAAGGTATGAAAACATTAGCTATTTTACAAAAACTTAAGCATGATCATCGTACTGTGAAGAGATTTGTGGCTGATTCAGTGCACAGACGGGTTCATGGAGATAAAGGCATAATGAGGAAGGTTTCTGCCAAACAAATTAATCAGATTAAGAAAGCAGTTCACATCAAAACAGCAGCTCTGGGAGGCTATTCTGATACCCTGCAAAGAAATTCAAGCAGAAACTCTCCAAAAACTCAAGTTCAATGGATGCAAGAATTGTGAAGGTGATAACATAGGACCCCTTCTTTGATAACATTTAACTTGGCCTGTTAAGATTATTATTATTTTTTTAATGGCTTTGATTTCAGTAAATGTGACCTCTTAATGCTGCAAATTCAACAAATGACCGTTTTCAGTTCTTTACAACCTATAAAATGTTTTGAAACTCTGTTGTGCATGATAATTTGGAAAAGTGCATTTTGAGTTTCATTATTTTTGGGAGGTTTGTTCAATAAAATTCGATTTATACTCTAACAGTTGATGACTTGAAAATTATACTGACTGTCATTTGCATTGACCATTCAGGAAAATCAGAGAAAAATATCATTTGCATAATAATTCTGAACGCAATGTAATGCAATGAGATGTAATGCATTGAGATGCACAGACAGCCCTGCCCCTTGAATTTTCCTGGTTCTATTCCACATCTGTCTTTGTAGTGAATCTTTCATATTAAGACAGTAACTTGTGGCAAAAGCATCTTGGTTGTTAATTATAGGTAGAAGCACTGATAGAATTTTTCTAATAGCTTCCTGACTCAGTAATGTGTCCAAAGAGCCTGATGCCTACTTGAAATGTTCTGGATTCATGAGAGTCCCCTATTTAACATCCCTCATTTCACTTTCAGGATACAGTATACCTTACTAATCCTCTCATAGTGCCTAGGAAAATGTCTCCCTGTCCCTCTCTCCATCTTAATAGCAACTCTCCAACATTTCTGCCAAACAGCTTTAATCCATAAACACAGCTCCTTCTATACTGGAAATATGTTTAGACAGCTAAAATAAAGGTTTACTTTTACATTCTAAACACAAATAAATAGTGAACATATAATAAATATACATTTATGCATATATCTGAATAAGATTCCAGGGAGATTCTCACAAGACCCTGCTGAGATAAAGACCAAAAACAAAAGAAAGAGCACATGGCGAGAAACAAAAGGAAAACAAAGAGGGTCACAAGGAGCCTGGCGCCTTGACAACGGTGATGACACCAGGCGGGGGGGAAACCATGACAGATGCACGCCAAGGCAGGTGGGGGCTCCATGCCTTGAGGCCAGAAGGGACCATCCGGCAGGCGTTGTGCGGTAAGAACAGGATTAGGGCCAGGAACCTGGACAGAGACAGGAGCCAAGAAGAGAGCCGGAGTGGAGACCATAGCAGAGGCCTGAACATGGCCTGGGGCCCTCACAGGATCAGGAGCTATATATATATATATCTATCTCCAAAGAAGATCCGAAGAAGCTGAGTAATTGCAGTGTACTGTAGTAAAAGATGTAGAGATTTTCAAAATTGTAGTAGTGAAGTATACAAGGTTTCCAGAGAAACACAATGTTTCATCAGTCATACAAGCAAAGTACTTCTGAAGCTCTAGAAAGTGAAACCAATTTTTGTTCCTTATATAGCATGGATGTTAGCCAGGCATACCTCAGCATATGTGTAAATGGTGTAAATGGCTACAGCAGGCAAAACAAGCGGCTGGCAGGGAATTACTGCTGTGCTGAAGATGTAGGTCCCCACGGCAAAACTGTTGACTGACAGGATGTGAAGTAATTAAACCCAGTACCTAATATGAAGAAAATAACATCCATGTAAATGAAAAAAAAGAAGAAAAGAAAAAAGGTTTAACACTGACAAGTCATACAGTAGAGTAATCAACATGTCAAGACAAATCACACATTTAATATGTCTTAGTAATCAAGAGCAGTTATGGATTTACATCCAAGCTTCATCACATTCACTGAGAACGTGTGGCCCTGAGGGTTGGGTAGCCAAAACATGGGATAGGCAATTATAGAAAAGAGGAAAAGAAGAAGAAGAAGAAGAAGAAGAAGAAGAAGAAGAAGAAGAAGAAGAACAACAACAACAACAACAAAAAGAACCAAGACAAGTGCAACCATAAACTGCCACTGGGTCCAATATGTAATGGTTCTGAAAAATAGAGCCATATGTAGAATGGAGTAGGGGATCAAAAACAATTCACATTCTGTGACATAGGCAGCAGTGAGGAAGCGAGAGGCGAAGTTCCAGCAACAGGTTCTTTATTATCCATTTTTATATAAGCAACGATGGCGAGGCTATTGGCCTTCCAGGAACAGGATAGCGACTCTCAGTAAACTCGTGTGGTTTTGACCGCTAATGTGCAGCATTGTCCCTCAGAACCAGTGGGTGTACAAATATGCATAATGGTTAATGACTTGCAGGTGTCTCCTGTCAGAAGACAGGTGATTGTGAGCGGGGAAGGTGAGTGGTACGGTCCTGGTCTGGTGGGGGCGTGTCCCACTCTTTAGGGGACCGGTCAGCCATGACAGAACCCCCCCCCAAAGGCCCCGACCAACCCCTGGCCTGCGGCCGCCCCCACTGACTGGTGGTTACAATAGAGGCACAAGAACTTACCCAGCTCCTGGTTTAGTCGCTCCACCTGCCCATTGGCAAGTCAGTTACAAATTGTGGATGTGGGTTAGCAGCCTTGATTTTTCGGTCCAGTTCCCACTCCAGGGACGCCAAAAAGCAGGTGGGTGAGAGAACCAGCTCTGAGCTCGTGGACTGCTGTGTATTGCGAGAGCACATCTGCTCAGGTGTTCTTCTCTCCCAGCCTGTAGGTGACCTTGAACTGAACCCGGGAGAAGAAGATTGACCACCTGGCCTGTCTGGCGTTTAGTCTCTTGGTGATCTGGAGGTAGTCTAGGTTCTTGTGGTCTGTACACACTGTGAATGGGTGTCGGGCTCCCTCAAGCCAGCGCCTCCACTCCTCGAAAGCGAGCTTCATAGCCAGCGGCTCACGGTCCCCAACCCCATAGTTCCTCTCTGCTGAGCTCAGCTTCCGAGAGAAGTAAGCGATGGGGCCGCAAGCCGCCTCTCTCTCCTGTATGTTGCGAAAGCACCACAACCACTCCTATGTCGGAGGCGTCTACCTCTACCACGAAGGGTCTCCCTGGGTCCAGTTGTTGTAAGACGGAAGCAGTAGCAAAAGCATTCTTGAGCTCCTCGAAGGCCTTGTCAACCTCCTGGGTCCACTTAATCTTTCGCACAGGTCCCCGGAGCTGGTCTGCGAGGGGCCTTGCCAGCGAACTGAAGGACTTAATAAACCTTCCTATAAAAGTTGGCGAAGCCTAGAAAGTGTTGTAGTGCTTTTCGTGTAAGTGGTCTTGGCCAAACCTTCACTGCCTCCACCTTGCCTGGTTGCATACTCACACACACTTGTTGAATGGCGTACCCTAGGAAGTCAACCTCCTTGCGATGGAATTCGCATTTCTCTGCCTTGCAATACAAGTGGTTCTGTCATAAGGTCTGTAGCACGGCCAGCACATCGAGTACATGTTGGTTCCAGGAGGGGGAATAGATCAAAATGTCATCGATATATGCGACGATGGATCTTCCCAAAAACTCCCTAAGAACCTCGTTAATGTAGGCCTGGAATATTGACGGGGCTGTTGCCAAAAACTCATAGAACCAAATACTCATAGTGGCCTGTGGAGGTGCTGAAGGCTGTTTTCCACTCATCTCCCTCCTTGATCCGGATTAGGATGTATGCGCTGCGCAAATCAAGTTTCGTAAAAAACCTGGCCCCTCTCAGTTGTTCAAGCGCTGCTGGTACCAGGGGGAAGGGATACAGGTACTGCACCAGCAGCTTGTTGAGTTCTTCTTGTTGACTCCTGCAGATGCCAGAGAGGTCGAGGGTCTGACATACCCTTGTTGCAACACCTCTTTGATATACTGTGCCATAGCCTGCTCCTCCTCCTGAGACAGGGGATAGATTCTGCACTGGGGGCGCACCGCTTCCTCCTTGAGTGTTACCGCGCAATCCCAGTCTTGATGTGGTGGATGCCATGTGGCTTTGCTGGAGCTGAAGACCTGCTCCAGGTCCTGGTACTCTAAAGGAATAGGCACCTGCTTCCCAGCTTCAGGGCTCTCTATGGAAGTAGCCTGGAGGGGTACTGCCTTGTTTGGGAAGCACCTCTGATAGCAGGACGGGGCCCACTGCTGGATCTTTTTTTTTGCCCACAGCATCTGTGGATTTTGTGCACACAGCCAAGGTAAACCTAGGGTGAGAGAGTGAGACAGACCCGATAGGAGGAAGCAACTGATGTGTTCAGTATGTCCCCCCCGGTGACAAGGAGAACCCTGGGAGTCACATGGGTGATGTAACCTGGACCTACTGGACCCCCATCCAAGGCCTGTACGCTTAGCGAGAAGGGCAGAGTGATGACCTTAATACCTAGCCTCCTTGCAAAGCTCCAATCTATGACGTTCCCAGCAGCTCCAGAATCCATTAGGGCAAAAGCTGATAGTACATGGCCTTTGCAGGATACCTGAACCGGCACCTTAAACAAGGGACGAGAGGAAGAACAACTCACCCTACTGTTGCCTCCTCCTCCTCGCTGTACCCCAGCTGCGTCCAGCTGCATGGGCTCCTCAGGAGTGTTGGTTTGCCAGACGGGTCTGGTCTCAGTTCGTTATGGAGCCTCCCGTTGCACACAACGTGGCCTCTCTTGAAGGAGGCGGTCGTATGTGGTGGCGAGGTGTACTACTTTGTTTTAGGGTTTTCCCCTCCTGTCTACAGGCTAGCTCTGCTTGTATGGCAGCCCACAACCCGTTCACAAACACGTCAATCTGTGTAGGTTCCTTCCAGCATGTTCTTGCCACTGAGGTTCGGAATTCCATCGCGTAGTTGGCCGCAGATCTCAATCCCTACCTTAGGCGCAAGAGGGATTTCCCGCAGAGCCTTCCTTAACGGGGATGGTTGAACACAGCACATAGTTCTCAGACAAATCCCGCATAATCGTTCATAAACGGCGAGTTATTTGTGACCATTACCGCACCCCGTACGCATGCCTTTCCCGTAAATCTCGAGATAGTGGCTGATATCTAAAAAACAGCTCACACTGCACAACGAACCCCTCGCAGGTATCGGGTCCCTGCCGTACACCTCGGGGGAGGCAATCAATGCTTTAATTCCCTCGTGCAAGGGTGGGTTGACAGGGGAGCTCGATCTGTGCTCGGTGCTCACAGTCATGCAATGCATGTGCGGGCTGAGCATCTGTAGCATAGAGCAAACCTCTCCAAACTCCTATTTCTGCTGTTCCAATCACCGCCATCTGGACAGCCAACAGGTGAGCCCATTCAGGGCTGCTTGCTTCGCTTCCGGATGGCTGCAAATTCTGTGACATAGGCAGCAGTGAGGAAGCGAGAGGCGAAGTTCCAGCAACAGGTTCTTTATTATCCATTTTTATATAAGCAACAATGGCGAGGCTATTGGCCTTCCAGGAACGGGATAGCGACTCTCAGTAAACTCGTGTGGTCTTGACTGCTAATGTGCAGCGTTGTCCCTCAGAACCAGTGGGTGTACAAATATGCATAATGGTTAATGACTCGCAGGTGTCTCCTGTCAGAAGACAGGTGATTGCGAGCCGGGAAGGTATGTGGTACGGTCCTGGTCTGGTGGGGGCGTGTCCCCCTCTTTAGGGGACCGGTCAGCCATGACATGCAGGTTTTTCACGATGTCTGTAATGAAGCCCTCCCCCACCACATGGATCCTCAGCACCATTTACTTGTAACCTTTTGTGGCGAGAGTTTTTAGAACGTGGCGTTGTACGTTTACATACTTTTATCCAAAGCAACTTACAATTATGACTGAACACAACTTAAGCAATTGAGGGTTAAGGGTCTTGCTCAGGGGCCAAACAGCAGCAACTTGGCAGTGGTAGCGCTTGAATCAGCAACCTGCCCTACCTCTAGGTATGCATTTATTAAAATATATATTTATATGATCCTTGACTCAGTCTGTTTCAGGCAGAAGTTGTCTCTCAGCTGTGAAAGCAAAGTGTTTCTAAGGTTTGAGAAGGTGAACCAGTTTAATGGTGCAAAACATAGCATTAGTAATCCAAGAGATTTCAGTTTTTTCCTAAATCTTTCCTGCTTCGCTAATACAATAGCAACAACTAGCAGTGTTAACAGTGATGCCTTTATTGTTATCAGTGTTCCAGTGGACTATTGCTAATTAAGTGTCCAGTGCCAATTAAAACTTCCTGCAGGCAGTGGTAGCTCAGTGGTTAAGGTACTTGACTTATAATTGGAAGGCTGCCATGGTTGGTTCCCTGAACAAGACCCTTAACCCTCAATTGTTCAAGTTGTAATTGAAGGTTGCTTTGGATAAAAGTGCCAGCTAAATGCCATAAAATGTTAAACTGACTCTGTTACTTTGTAGGTGTTGACAAAATGATCAACCAATTTCATCTTTGTTTCTTATTGTAGGCTTGTAATGGGGTGTGGGGGGGAAGTAGTCAAGGGGAGGGGCAAGTTTAAGCACGACTTCAGGGAGTAAGCTCTTTTTAATAATAGAAAGATTTATTTCATATGATCCCATGTGTACAGCACCCCCAAGTATCCAAGTGGAAAATGGGGGAAAAAAATCTTTAAAACATTCAAGAAAAGATGGCAAGACAGTCGAGAGTAATTATGTGGGTTACTCCATTTCTAACCCGACTGGCTCTACAGTCTCTTTTTCTGTTCCTCAGACCAGTATCTCAGTTAAAGAGTCCATTTCTGACCCCTATGTGGCGGTGCTGTGTACTCTCTTACTGGTTCCTTCTGGAGGACTTGCTACACCGTTCTGTTAGAAACTGGTTCAAAGTGACCAGTCCTTCAGGTTCGATCTCCTCCAAGTTACCCTCTGCCCTCCGTCCTCTGTAGCCGGATCAATCCGGGGAAGTCAAGAGACACTGTCACAAAGGTAGTGAATCAAGAGAGTTCCACTTTATTGAGGAAAGCACAGAGTATATATGTGTCCTATATCTACTATCTAAATCTACAGGATGATGGTGAAAAGTGAGGCATGTTCTAAGGGTCTATGTAGAAAGCAAAGAGACAAGGTTAGTAAAGATTAGATGTTCTCTGCATGAACAAGCACGAGCTGTTCCCGTACCAGCCATTAGCTACCCCTGTGCTGAGAGAGAAAGGGAGGGGTAAAGGAGACAAGAAGAGGGAGCGGATGACCTCGGGAGACCAGCTCGCGGTCAAGCCGTCATGTCATGGCTGATGAGCAGAGACCTTGCGTTGGGTGCCTGAAGACAGAAAGGCTCCAGTGTCTAACACTTTCAGTATACGAACTCTCAGAATCTGCTTGTTGTCCTCAACACCGCCATATAACATATAACATATATCATATATATCATATATCATATAACATATATATCATATATAACATATAACATATATCATATATATCATATATAACATATATCATATATCATATATCATATATATCATATATAACATATAACATATATCATATATATCATATATAACATATATCATATATCATATATCATATATATATATCATATATAACATATAACATATATCATATATATCATATATAACATATATCATATATCATATATCATATATGATATATCATATAACTCTTCCCTCTTTCTCTCCTTCCTCCACTTCCTGTAGTCTGGTTTTTATAAGTTGGTTCTCCTACCATTTCTCTGATGGTTGAACCAATTACAAGAACTGTACCAACATTAAAACCTTTCCATCATAATTATACATTTAAATGGTATTCCATCGTAAGCAATACACCACGATATTAAAACAGCTTAACATTTATCTCGTAACAGTTTTTCCGTCTTTGGTTTCATTTTCTATTTTTGTGTTTTGTGTTTTGTATTTTGTGTTTTGTGACCACGTCGTGGGCTTCTACCCCTCCTTTGTAGTGGAGGATGGTTCGTCCTTCGTCGATTAAAGAGAAGATGCAGGCGTGTGTTCCTGCTTTGGATTCCCTTCTCTGTGATTATTTTTTGTTATTCAGAAACTGGGTTACGTTGGCTTTATTGCACATACAAATACAGGACAGTCTATGGACTTCTGTCTGAAATGTCCTCTTTGCGAAAAACACCTTGTTGTACTGCGCCAGACGTTTCCTGTCACTACATTTATTATAGAAACAGACCTGGAGTCCACCTCTCTCCTCTGACCCTTCGCTTTTTCAGTGACAGGCCAGTGACACATGAGTAAAACAGCCTTACGCCAGAGTGTCCGTCCACTCAAGAGGTCAGTCTCATGGAGAGGACACGTATGTCTGCCTGCCTCAACCTCAGCCTGAGGTAACGCAGGTAACGTTACACACACTATCAATGAGTAATAGGGTGGAGAGTTCACTGTGGCAACCTGCCGTTATGTTTACACACTTCAGGTATACACTGCTGGCTTTTGTTGTTGTTGTTGTTGTTAAATTTCTATTTGCCCAAAAGAAAATGAGAGAAATAATGTGGCTTTAAAGACCCCTGTCAAAAAAACCTTTACCCACTCTAGTATGGAAGCAAAATATACTGAAATCTCAGTATTTCAGAGAGACAAGAAAGTAATTCAGGTTACTGTCGGTAAATCTCCCTGTACTGGCCAACAGTGGTGTTCTTACAAACACCTAACTGCTTTACAGAATGTAACAGGGTTTTAACGAGAGTATAACAAGGTTGACAAATTCTTGAGTTTCACCATTGCATGCCCATTTTCATCACCTACTCACTCCAGTGTTAACTGCAAAACATCTTTCATTTATATGCTACAGTGTAAAGCTGTTTTTATAATCACACAAATGTTTGCTGTGTCACTATACAATAAGGGAAAGAATGGACTGGAGAAATACTGCAAAATTGGAGTTTACATTAATCAGTCATCTACAGACCAAAATCCCATCAGCAGGGTCAATGTAACATGTGACCCACTCTCTCATAACACATTTCAGTCCAAAACCTGGAGTCCAAACAGTCCCTGAAACATCCCAGGTACAGTGAAGTGACCCAGACACTCCGATCTTTTTTCTCACTGCACCTACACCTGATGAATACTGGCTTCATCTGAATAAACAGCTGAAGTGTGGTGCTTAAGTGAAGGGCTGGGAACTGTCTTACTGGCTGCTTAGACTAGTCTTAGATCCCATACCCACCTCTGAGTGCACAAACCTAGACTAGGCTTAGATCCCATACCCACCTCTGAGTACACAAACCTAGACTAGGCTTAGATCCCATACCCACCTCTCAGAGTGCACAAACCTAGACTAGGCTTAGATCCCATACCCACCTCTCTGAATGCACAAACGTAGACTAGGCTTAGATCCCATACCCACCTCTCTGAGTGCACAAACCTAGACTAGGCTTAGATCCCATACTCACCTCTGAGTGCACAAACCTAGACTTGGCTTAGATCCCATACTCACCTCTGAGTGCACAAACCTAGACTAGGCTTAGATCCCATACCCACCTCTCAGAGTGCACAAACCTAGACTAGGCTTAGATCCCATACCCACCTCTCAGAGTACACAAACCTAGACTAGGCTTAGATCCCATACCCACCTCTCAGAGTGCACAAACCTAGACTAGGCGTATATCCCATACCCACCTCAGAGTGCACAAACCTAGACTAGGCTTAGATCCCATACCCACCTCTCAGAGTACACAAACCTAGACTAGGCGTATATCCCATACCCACCTCAGAGTACACAAACTCAACTAAGACACAAAAAACAAAAACTAGATTAGCGCCTAAGAAAGCATCATCATCACTAATGAAGCATAGCATAGACATTTAACCTTTCAAAAATGTTAAACTCAGTCAGTTTTATTGTTATTCCATCTCAGCACAGATGAGCCCAAACCAGCTACAGTTTCTCCACAATGCGGTGCAACATTTGACATAAAACAGCAAATAGACTACAAATAGACTATAAATAAATAAACACAATGAATACAGACAACAGTGCAACTTTACAGTAATAGTGTGAGAGGATTACTATTTTACGAATAATTTTCAGTGCATGTTCATGGCTGGTATTGTTAATACACCTTTAATGTTGCTTTAATGTTGCCAGTGAAGGATACCGTGTGTACAGATTACAGTGAGAGAAGTGTAATTGTAAGTACAAAGTGCCCGGATGCAGTAAGTATTATAATAAAGAGAACTGAGAACTGAGAACTGGGCTGAGGCAGATCTGTTCATTGGTCTGACGCTGAGTCTGGAGGACCTCGCCTGAGTGCTTCATAGCCACTGCCAGTACTGAAGAGTTGTAAACACACTGTTTGAGGGGTGAGGTCCTGCTTGATGTTTGCAGGCCTTTGTTATTCACTAACAAGTGCAGTGCTCATCACTTTTAAACAACCAATCAGAACACAGGATGACCCCCCCCCCCCCAAAAAAGCATATACTATACAGACCAATGTCCTTGACAGCAACATTTATAATCATGTTTATAAATGTTACAAGATAGGAGTAAATGCTTTATTTAACATTTACACATTAGTCTCATCAGAAACGTAAATCTTTGTCACCCTCCGTATACTCCATTAACTCACTTTCATTTTGTGAGTAAATGTTAGATCAGTTTCCACCACAGTTCATTTTGACCTTGTTTGTACGGTGCCACAGTTCAATGCAGCAGGCAGCGCAGTACTCTGTTTCTGGGTCTGTGCTACTGTGTTCGTCTCCTGGTAGTATAATGAACCGATGCGCTGTCTTAGGCGTGTCAGATCAGTGAAAACTTCATTCGAAACGTCTTCCACCTCTCATTTAGCCTGCGACCAATAAAGCAGGGTTTTCCATCTGTGCATCTTTCTTATAGACATTATGCTCATTTTGAGTTGCGCTGTTGGAATGGAACCCCCAGCAGGTATCTGTGAGATGCGTGCATATGAAAGCGAACAAATGTTAATTGCGTTAGGACTGACAGATGTCTCTTATCTGTAAATGTGCCTCCTTCTGGCTTTGGTTAGCAGTCTGGCACGAGAACAAAGGAGAAATAGAAGTTGAAAATCATCCCAATGAAGACACGCACGCAGCTCCGCTATTGTGCTGTGCATTTACGTGACTAGATAGACATCATGTCAGGATGTGTCAGTGTGTGCATGTTTCGTTTAACTTAAATGTTTATAGAGCACTAGAGTGTGTTGGGACCTTAAGGTAGAATATTGTTGTGTTTGGTTATTGTTTTTTGTTTGTTTATTTGTTTGTTGTGTTATATAAGCAAGCATGATCATCTTTTGACTTCGAGCTTTTCCTAATTTGGTTTGATTAGAGCGAACCCCAAAGCGGGTTTATGGAAGTAATGCAATAGCCAGAGAGGCACGCCCTTAGTCACGTGACAGTTAGTGATGACATTTCAGACGTCAGAACGTTGCGGCCTAGATGGACAAAAACGACCCTTTCAGTTTTCTTCTGAAAGAGAAAAAAAAATGCATAGAATTTTGACCAAAAAATAGCTAAAATAAAAACTAAACTAATATTGCAAACTAAAAAAACGTCCTTTGCTCTCATGCGGCGGTCAGTGTGGACACGTTCAAACCGTTTGAACAGCAGGAGTGAAAATGTCGACCGCGTGGATCCACTTCACGGTTGCTGCGCAGGTCAATAGATAAGTGATTTGTAATCTCCGTTAACGTCAAGTTTCAAGAGCATGTACGGCACCCGAGGATTTATCCACCACAGGTCTGCCGTGCCGTGTGGCAACACGCTATCCTGTTCAGTATACAGGATGCAAGAAAACGGCATGCTTCTCCTCCATCCTCAGTCTCCCTTTTCCTCTCGCCTGTTACTGGCGTACGTTGTCTGCAGTGACGGATTCACCGCCACACCTGAATGACCTCGGTTCTCCTCTCGTCTCCCCTCCTTAACCCACCCCCACGCGCACTCTCCTTGCTCCTCCCATTCCCCTTATCCTCTCCCAGGAGGAGAGGAGATGATGTCCTTGTGTGTGTTTTACGGGAGCTGTGTGTGGGAATTGAGTGACTGGCGGGCCCAGGACAGCCCAGTGCTCCCTGTCACTGACCTGAGTGCAGGGAATTAGTGAACACAGAGGACCTGACCAGCTGGAGTGAATAATCACTAGAAAGAGTGTAAGTACTGCAAACTCCCCAGAGACACATTGTCCAATCGATAGCTTCCTTTGACCGCTACTCGAGCACATATGCAGCTGTGTAAGGGCCAGTTTTCTGTTGCTTGTCCTTTTAATGAAGCCCAAGACATTAAGGGGAGATGGTCACAAAATGAATAGGTAAGGAGCAATTATGAAAGATATTCATATCACACTCACACACAGTAATGTCCCTAATGGTTTGGCAAATAAATAAACCATTTAATTCACTCCTTTCATTGCCCAAATGTACACACTGTCCATCTGATTAAGGTGTAGGGGACAAAAGAAATAAACAGATGAACAAGGCTGTCATTCCTGTGGCAGCAACATTAACAATGACAGGTGATTAAACATAAAGATGTTGTTCGCTCGCGCTTAAACACGTTATGGAGCTCCAATTCATCCAAACGTAAATGAAATGAATTGATGCAGTTATACGAGGCGTGAGCTGCTGTAGAGGGAGCGTCTGTGTTCCTTTGAGATCTCTCACGTATGCACAGTTAGATAAGGTAAGAAACGTGCTTTATTCTGTCTAGTCTGAAATAGACCTGGCCACTTTCACTTAAGCATCACATGCACGTTAGTTACGCCCTCTTTCAGTACCACTGAAATCTGGCCTAAATCAGCCATTTAGAGAGGCTAATGTTAGCGGTTTGAAATTCAGCACAGATAGCCTTACATCCAGAATGCAATAAATGTCTTGGCCATGGTTGTATAAATTGCGCTATATATATATATATATATATATATATATATATATATATATTTAATATGTACGTACTTTTTACTTGATTCATGTATTTGGCTGTTTCTGTTTTAGAGCTGTTATTCTTTAATCATCGAGGTCAAGAACACGTCCAACTCTTAAATCAGAAAATACTTTGTTTTGCATTCTTCCAACCTTTCTGTATTCTCTTCTTCAATAATAAAGACTAAAAACTAATTTGTTCATTAAGGAAAGATCAATACTTCACCACGTTCACCACAGCAGGGAGCCTTTATTCAGACAGCAAGACAAATTCTAGGACGAAGGACTGAGATATGGAATAAAGGATCTGTAGCTCACCAGGGAGTGTTCCCTATGTCCCATGCAATTACATGGAGATCATTTGCTGAAAAACATATGAGTAAATTAAAGGGAAAATCTGTGAATTATTAATAACGTTTATACTATGCCATGCGGGTGTTTCGTTGGCAATTGTTAAATATCGGTTGTTTAATCTTGCAGGCACTTTCACTTCTGGGTCATCTGCACTTCAGTAGTGTACTGACGCGTAGATTATTTGTTGCATGCAAACATTTGCTCCACAGACATAAGCAGTCCATCTGATTCCTCTCCCTTGTTGGCTGCATTTCCATCTGTTGAACAGGCCACAATAACCTTACAATTGGATAAATAATTACTCAGCAATTAAAACTAATGACTGATATCGTCTTACTGAATGTTAAAGGCCATGAGACAGAGCAGATGTAAAACATTTAACATGTTTTCTGGCACACATTAGAAGGTTACTGTCAAAGTCAGTTGGAGATCAGCACTAAGCAGGTTCAAGTTGTAATTGGACCTTATTTTGATTTCAGTTTTGTTAAATTCAGAAGAGCCTTGCGAAATATCACGCGCAGTTTGAAGAATGTAATTGAACAGATTCTGGAACAATTAAAAGCAACGTTTGCAGTTCTTACAATTTCCAATTCTAATGTCTGCAGTCCTTCCAACTCTGCAAACACTTACTGATGCCATTTGGGTCCCTGCTGCTACAGTGATGGTCGGCAACCACATCTCCTCCCAGAACAAGACTGAACTCTGGATCCTGTGTGCCTTCCATTTCTACTATTCTAGTATTCATCAGCAGTAAAGAGTGTATGCAGTGTATGCATACAGTAGATGGCTCTACTCTAGTGTATGTAAAATGCGTGTTGCAGTTCTTGGAGCCAAGCACACTTACAAAGTCAAAGTCAAATTTTTATAGCACTTTTTACAACACAGGTTGTCACAATGCAGCTTTACAAATGAATGGGTCGGGATCCCTAATGAGCAAGCCGAAGGGAGCAGTGGCTGGGTGTGTTTAAGGAGGAAATCTTGGAAGGACCAAGACCCGAGAGGGAACCCATCCTCCATGTGGTGGTCCAGTTAATCATCAGCCAATGTCTTATCATGTTATTTTTAGTCCAATTAGCCACTTCATAGATAGATGTGGATCCTCAGTTACTTCAGCATGTCCAAGGTGAATGGGCTGTTTCCCTTATCGATATCAGATTTCTACCTAGCAAGTCATTCTTAATACTTTCACTGCAGGTCATAGATTTGATTGTACATTGCTATAACTGTGCAGCTGTGTTAATTAAATCACACATCGCAGCGACAGGAAAATGTTGGCATAGCTGGTCTAGTCAAAGATTCTTTCAGAGTAACCAATGTTTGAATAATTTCGCTCCTTTGAATAACTCTGTGAAAAGGGCATACTGGATGTTATTAACTATCCACAGGCCTCCTGCTGGGTCAATTGTACAGACGATTTTACAGTCAAGTGGTCTTTTGCCTCCACTAACTGCGATCAGTGTCGTTGTTGGTGATGTTAATATGCACACAGGCAATCCCGAGGACAGTCGTTTTTATTACGGAATTCTCAGATTTTGGGTGTACAACTGGGTCAAATACTGATTATCTATTAATTCTTGGTTATTTTAAAATTCATGTTTCATGCCCAGCTAAACTGTTGGCTGCTGAATTTCAAAATCTCGTTGATTCTTTTAATCTCACTGTATATTTTGAGCACAGGCCTGGTCAAATGCTTGATTTGGTGCCATCTTTGGGTATTCTTATACACAACGTAGTGGTTCAAGATATCGGTTTGTCTTTTCATAGACCTGTTGTGTTTCACAATATAATACTAGGCTAAATTTGTTACTCCTTATTCAGACAACTGCTATCTACACAATATTACTGCTTTAACTGTTAGGATGATCTCAGTTACATGTATAGTGGCTCCTACTACTTGTCTCATTGAGAATTCCTTCATGTGTATGAATGTGGAGTAGCTAGTCAGAAAACCTAAAATTAGAACACAGCCATTGTTTACTGTTGAAACTCGCACTCTCACAGAGGAGTGTAGGAGGGTCGCGCGAAGGTGGAAGGAGGTGGAAGATGTATAATCTTCAAGTGTTCTGTGAAATTTTTGAAGATGCTTTGGTGATATCTGCGACACTGGCTGGGTTAGAAAAAGGCCTGGAGGCAGGATGTGAAGGCAAACGTGCCTTTTATCCTCTTACATAAATCTGTAAACTCTCCTCGTACATCTCATCGCGCAGCTCGAGGTAGCAGAGAGCGGTACAGAACTGCTTGTTTGTGTCATGATCACTCCCTCCCATCTTCCGTGCTCCGTGTCTTCCCTGTCTTGTGTGTTTTAGTTCCATGCCATAGTTTAGTTTTCTCTGCCCCTCGTTTGATTGCTCACACCTGCCCCTCGTTTCTACCTTGTTAAGTTCATATATTTCATGTACCTTGCCATGTAGTCTGTGTCTGGTCTGTTCGTTGTGTTTATTTCATTACATGTACTTCATTGTGTATATGTGTTTATTTGAATGTGTGCGTTATTTTAATTGTGTTTGGTTGTATTGAATGTTAGTTTGTACTCAGTGTGTCCTAGCCTTCGTGTTTCTTAGCCCCGAGTATTCCCTAGTCTTTGTTATAGCCTGCTTCCCATTTGCCTTCGTGTGTTTTTGTTTGTTTATCATGTATCTGTACTCTCCGTATTGGCTCTATGACCCTGGACTACTACAAGGACTCTGATTTTGGATTTGCCCATAATAAATCTCACTCTTCTTCACACATGCGTCCGCCTCCTCACAGCTCACCATTACAGTTTGGCAGAAGCACGCTCTCTGGAGTGAGGTAGTCTAGTGAAAAAGAAACAGAATTTAAGTTGGCTTCATAAGAAGCAGGGGCACCTAAATACAATCACCCACTGAAGTGCTCAGACAGCCTCTCCGTCCAAGAGACAAAGCTCATATGTGGGCCCTCTTGGCACTGACCTGTCCACTGGACTGGTTCTGGAGCCCACATTTCAGCGGTCAGCAGGCTGGTGGCATATTTAGGCTTGAACCTGCAATAACAACCAGCCCACCCCTAGCAACTGTCTCATCTCTTTTGGTCTGGGGACTCATACATGCTGCAGTCACTGCAGTCTCAATTTGGGGAAGCACCTGTCAATGACCCAAGTGGAAGCCCAGGTACTGTATCTACACTTGCCCAATGGCACACTTCTTCAGGTTTCTGTGAGAGTGGCCCACCTCAGCAATCTTGGGTCAACCCTCAGGAGCTGTAGTTGCTGCTACCAGTGGCCAACTCTGAACTAAATGGATACATTAGGGACTATCACTATGGCACTGCTTCAGTCACTGTTTGACCTTTCTGTTGCTCCCATGTTGAACATGACCATGACAGAGATGATAAATGGTCTACCTCAGCATTCTGGGAGAGGTAGAGATGTTTTCCACAGGGGACCAAAGTGGATTTGGAACTCTTTGGAATCTCTGGTTCCCACTCATCTCTCTTGGAAACCACAGTCACCAAGGCAACTGGTGTAATGCAATGCCCCTGTCTGCTCACCTGATCTCGTAGTCAACCTCTTCTGCCTGTCATGTGACCTCAAAGGGTCCTTGCCACTTGGCAAGTAATTTGGAGCTTGGTGTCGGGACCAATATGAATACTTATGAAGTGCTATATGAAGTGCTATATAAATAAACAACCTTGAACTTAATGACAAGGAACTGTATTCCACATTGGTTTCTTACAGACCCACACACACTCACAGTCACATGCTGGACTTGCTCATATCAAATGGTTTAAACATTTCAACCATAGTCAAAGATGGAGGTTTCTCAAATCACTTATGCGTTTTCTTTGATACATAAGCCTTAATATATGTCGTCAAGACGAGACGAATTTAAGAAAGGTTTCATACATTATCACACTATTCTTGGACAAAATGTCTACTTTACCATGCACCCCATCTGAATCATTTGATGCTCTACTGGATAACAAACTCAAAGATTAAGTGTCATGGGTATGATGGGCATGAGTTAAAGTTTGGACCATTTTGTGCAAGCCAAAATGTGCAAGCATAAACAAAGAAATACTTTGGCAGTTCAAAACCAAAAGAGATGATGCAGGAAGATGACATCACGTAATGAGCCAGACGCTTGCAGATAAGATCAGTAGGATTGGTTTTATTAATAAAGGGGTAATCCAGAGCCATAGTCAGATAACATGTAAAGGTCAGTAGCTAGAGGCGTTCCAAACAAAACATATGGGGCAGACACAAGAGGAAACAGTAGAACAGTCTAAACACACAAAGCCAGAGAGCAAACTAACCAGACAGGAAATAGACAGAGTCTGTAGCCAGAGAGACAGACAGGGATGACAAATGAAATCCATGCAACAATCATGGCAATTCTTCACAAAGAATGAGCATTACAAATGGATTTAAACAGACAGATTGATAATAAACAGGTGACAGAGAGGGAGAAAGGGATTTGATGAGAGTGAGGTGATTGTTCAATTGCTGGAACTGTGCGGATTGACAGAGGTGCTGCTGGTGGTTGTAGGCAGTGGTGTCTAAGTGGTTAAGGTACTGGACTAGTAGTCAGAAGGTTGCTGCTTCAAGTCACACCACTTCCAAGCTGCCACTGCTGGGCCCCTGAGCAAGGCCCTTAACCCTCAAGTTGTACTCAGTCATAATTGTTACTTTGCTTTTGTTAATTGTGTCAGGTAGGTGGGATGTCAGGGCTAGGGAGTGTGGCACATAAAACCTATGTGCTTACAAATGCTAATGTACAAAGTGAGATGGTCCTTTTTCTCATTATCAACAATAACATTAACATCATTCAAATTCTGTTTGCCACTGTGCTGTCAACAGGCAGTGGCTCCAGAAGAGGTGTGAGCAGAGAGAGGCGATGATTTTACATCTGTTTTTAACACTAACATCTATAATATCAGACAGACCATTAGTAGTTCCATGTCCAGCAATGAAGCTGTCTCCTCAGCACCACTGCATGGAGATAACATTAAAATGTTTCAATTCAGCAGTATTAATTATGAAAGTTTAATGGAGACGGTGAGGTAGCTCATGTCATCTGTCTGCAGTCTTGATACTGAAAGAAACTATAACAAAATACTGCTGACATGTTTCACTGGTTTTATACTCTTTCCAAAATGCATTTAAAAAGCATCTGTGAATCCTTAAAAAAAGAAAACCTCTATACAATTTTGGTAAGTAATTACAGACCCATTTCATCTCTACCCTTCACTGGAAAAATTATTAAGAAAGTGGTCCTCAAAACAAACGAGTTGTGTTACGCATAATCAGCTATTCTGACAAACATTTAGGCAGGGGTTCTGCTCATCCACAGCACTGAGAAGGCTCTTATCGTAAAAGGCCTTAATGACATCTGCTTAAAAA
>NC_137504.1:1762500-1775000 GCF_041902795.1 Electrophorus electricus
TCTGTGAACCCGTAAAATCACTTCAGTAAAATGCCTTCTCTGGCTTTATTTTGTGAAAGAAGCTATTATACTGTTTTTTTGTTTCAGAAATAAATATCAAAAACACAATAACAACATCAAAACATGGTGTCCAAAAACATGGAGGTTAGGTTGATTGGATACTCTAAATTGTCCTTCATGAATGTGAATTGTGAATTGTGAATTGTGTAAGTATATATGGATGTGTGTGTGTGTGTGTGTGTGTGTGTGTGTGTGTGTGTGTGTGTGTGTGTGTGTTTGTATGTGTGTGTGTGAATGTCCAGTGTCATGTCCAGTGATGGTTGGTGCTCCGTGCTGGTCTTCACCTCCTCCCCTTACCCTGTACCCGATGCAGTCCCCCAGGGGGCTGTGGTTTCTGACAGAGAGTCGCTGTGTGCAAATTGGCTGCCTCATCTCATCAGTGTGTGAGTGATTTGACTGTAAAAGCTGATTTCTGTCTGTAAAGCCTCCTTGGGTTTCAGAAAGACTCTATATAAATGTAAATAATAATAATAACAATAATTATAATAATAATAATAAACATTATACCATGAAAACAGAAAAAAATGTACAGCAATTCCTTTTTTACTGACCATTTCTTGCCGTGCTAAAATAGCATCAACTCCAGCATCATTAGTTCCTACTGCCGATAGCTCCACATTAATTATTTCCATATTCATGTTAAACCACTGAGATTCTGAATTAAGAGGTATCACTGAAGAACACCAGAGGAGGAGATCACAGCATGGACCACCCAGTACATCAGCATAGCAGAAAACTCATCCTTCACAAGTTTGCATTCCCGTGAAAGAACCTTTAACCTGTCCATCTGGGCACAAGGTACAATTTGGACATGACAACCATTGCATGAGATAATATTTCCTCTGCGTGAGGTGAGGGGCTCGCACTACCTGAAGGTAACATAACAGATGTTGAGGGCAGATGCAAGGACCTTGGAATCCCACAGGCAAATGGGAATCACGAAGAGGCCACAAGGAAAGCAGCTACAGCAAAACACCTACAAAGAGGGAAACACGTCCTGAGACGTCAGCAGAATGGGAGGAACAAGCTATGAACACCTATGCTCTACCAGTCATCAGATACCCCGCTGGCATAATAAGATGGTCTAAAGACGAGATAGAAGCCACTGGCATCAAGACAAGGAAACTCCTCACAATGCACAGAGGGTTTTATCCCAAATGTAGCACTCTGAGACTGTACACTAAGCGGAAGGGACCGAGGACTAATGAGCATCAGAGCCACTATCCAGGATGGCACATCCGAGATCCAGGAGTATACCAGGTAGATGGCCCCAAATGATGAAGTGTTTAGTGAATACCTCAGACAGAAGGAACCTGAAGAGGAACAGGGACCATCAGGGGATGGTAAATCAGGGGAGTGTTTGTACCATCGGCAGATAGTGGAAGTGGCTGATGTGAAGAAATCCTACCATTGGCTGGAAAAGCCTGGAGTGAAAGACAGCACAGGGGCACAAATTGTGGCAGCACAGGAACAAGCTCTGAATCAAGATCAATAGAGGCTGTGATCTACCACACCAGGTAGGACCCCAGATACAGGCTGTGCAAAGATGCTCCTCAGACAATCCAGCACATAACAGCAGGATGCAAGATGCTAGCAGGCAGGACCGCCACATGGAACGCCATAACCAAGTGGCTGGAATAGTGTGCAGAAACATCTGTGCTGAGTATGGGCTGGAAGTTCTGAGGTCAAAGTGGTGGAGAATGACCGAGCTAAGATCCTGTGGGACTCCCAGATAAAGACAGACAAGATGGTAGTGGCTAACCAACCAGACATAGTAGTGAAGGATAAACAGCAGTACATGAAAAGCTGAAGAAATACCAAGGGCTGTGTAACGGCCTGAGTGCCACAGGGCATGGAACAGGACACACAGACTCCCTCAACAGTGACCAACATTTATTGACAAACCACGAATACAACGATGGCACTCACGCTTAACATAAATGGTGAACATGAAGCTAACTAGCTTGAACATTAACAATGGCAGCCATAACAAGGGCAAACATGGCCAATGACCGACAATATTGCACACGTCAGCCTGGGTTTAAATACATAGACATAACGAGATTAAAACCAGGTGCAGCTGTGTGCAGGTGTGTGCAGGCGTAGTTACAAACACGAACAGTACTTGTGGATCCCCCTGCACGCGGCGGGCCGTACCACATGACTTAAGGGCTGAAAGAAGGGGTACAGAAGGTGGAGGCTGAAGGCAGTTGTGGTTTATATATACATACACACACTCCCCACGAATGGAGTTACACTACCACAGTGTAAAGATTAGCCATCAAGATTAGAGCCCTTAGCAATTATTTAACATGTAACATCTTGAAACTAACATTTAATAATTTTTAATGGACTCCAGTGGGTCTTCAAACTTAGCAAACTACATCGCATTGAAGGATTGCTGCTCCTTCAGTGCAGAAGCTAGCACGGCAGATCTTAAATGCATTGAGCATTTCGTGGTTTGCTTGTCAAGCCCTCAACTGTTGCATTAAGGGATCTGAGCTTTCGGGGGGATGGGCCACTGAATCACAGATGCGTGGAAGATTTAAAATCAATAAGTGATGGGGAACTCTGGGCAGGAATCACTTGTACTAAGCAATCAGCTTGTCCTCAGGTCACATGACTTTTGCCAAGTCTTCTGTGGTCTTGAGAGGAGTGCCCAAGGTCATCTTCAGTAATGAAGTTCTCTCCGCTAGCTTTCAGCAACAAGGCTACAATACTGCACAGGCATGTGGCACAATTAGAGGGGGCATTGCTCTCTTCTGTGGCCATAGAATAACCATAATGACAAACGGAGATAATGATTCACAACAGCACTAAGCTTATTTGAGGTACACAAGTGCCAAATGTGTTTGAGATGGCCATTCTTTCCATTGTTTGGGGGGGATTGTGATGGGTTTTCCCACAGGACAGGATGGATACATCAAAGGTCGATGAGCTCATATATTGCGCATTACCACTCATAGGATGGAAACAGTACAAGGGGAGAGTCTGGTTAAACAGTATTTAGTCTTTACTTACTAAGACTGAATGCTGCCAAAGACAGCATTAACTCTGCTTGCTCTCTCTCTCTCTCTCTCTCTCTCTCTCTCTCTCTCTCTCTCTCTCTCTCACACACACACACACACACACACACACAGAGTTGGCCAAGCATTTCCTCCAGCATGAATAAACCAAGGGATGTTTGGTGAAATTAACTAGCATTTTAACATCCGACATCCAGAAATGTTGTGCATGAAGAGAAGCACTGAATTAAATTTTCCATCCCATTATAAATATGACTGATGCTTACTGCTTTACTTTAAAAGAAAACCATTGAGTTATATTTCTCTTTCTCTTTTTTCTGTCTTGCCTGGCTTTTGCAGGGGCTTATCTGAAGAACACGAACTTCCGGAACAAATGAACGAACTTCCGCTTGCTGTCCGGTCAGCAGAGTCTCTTGCAGTCTGCAAACACAGACTGAAGACCCATCTATTTGTGGAATATTTAAATTACCACTGACTCTACACCTGTGTTGACTAACTGAAACTCTAGTACTTATTGTAGGGTATTGTTTATTGTTTATTGCACTAATGTTGACTGCTCCTTTGTTGACTAACAAACTCTAGTACTTATTGTTTATTGCACTTATTGTTGTCTGTTATAGAATTTATATGCATTTTGTACTTCTAGGCATCGGCAGTGATCCTTGTATTTCTACAGTATTCTAGTTCATTGGTATATTGGACTTTAACCTACTGTACTGTACTAGGATGTATTTTATAAATGTAAATGACAAAGAACTTTTGTACATCGCTCTGGATAAAAACATCTGCTAAATGCCATAAATGTAAATGTAAACACCGCCCCCCCCCCCAAACCCCTGTTGTTGTTCTCATCTGATGACCAGATTTTTGCTAGTTATTAGACAGAAAACCAAACCCAGCAGTAATTTGGACCGTGAAAGATGAAATAGCCCTGTGACCATGTGGTCAGACTAAGCCCATAGATTTTGTCATTAAAGCTCACAAGCTTAATTTCATCAAGTTGTAAGAAGGAAACGGACACCACAGTAATAATATCACAGCCAAATTCAAACTGTGCAACTAAATACTGTACATAGTTATTAATGATTGTAATTTACTGTTTGACTTAAATGTTTTTTCTCTATCTGTTACACTGGCTAGATAAACTCTCCAGTCGCGGTCACTTTGGTCTAACCGTGATGTATGGTTTTCTATTTTACCGTGCAAGCATTAAATAAAATGACCGTGGATCCCACGTGCGTTGGCCATGTCCCTCATTGTCCTGTTGGCCCACCAAGCATCCTTTATTGCCCCAGAAGCAATCCTCCATGCTTGCAGCAAGGCAGTGCCATTCTTTATACCCCACTGCCTGTTCCCAGCCTGCGGAGCTGTAAATCGGGCCGCTGAATAAGCCACCCTGATGGCTCTTGCCGTGCCAACTTACTTTAGCCACTTTCGGGGTGCATGGGTAAGGGGAGGGCTCTCACAGGCACAGGGATGGGGGTAGGAGTTGACACAAGGTGTAGTTTGCCCTCATTTATATCACCTTAATTAGATCTGAAATCATGCAGTTAGCCGTTGTGGAAGGCAGGTCAGTGGAAGACATGATACAGCAAGAGTGAACCCTGACACTGCCTCCAGAGGGAAGGAGATGAATGCAGATGTTCTCCTGGTTTTCCTTTTCAGGGCAGCTATCTTTCAGGCACTTTACATCAACATTTGTTAGAATTTCTGCCTTCAAGTGTTAAACTTCTATAACAGCCAGAGTCTGGAAAGAGCTTTGAAAAATGTGTTCACTGTTTTACCTTTAAGAGAAGGGAGCGCTCGGGTTGCATTGATCTTTTTGGAGATTCTCTCTTTCTCTCTCTCTCAGGATAAACAAAACATGAAAATGTCATTTCCATGTAACAACTATACATTACCTATTCAGCATTTTCATTATATCTAGGTTTTGTATTTCATAAATGAACAGCATGTACATAGATATTAATTCTTATGCCTGAGTTAAATCTGAAGGTATCAGAAATATAAATATCTGTTCATTTTAGGGATGCATTAATACCATTTCCACGCTGACCAGTGTAGCTCACACGGAGGACCACACATCACATCTAGAACAGGATGAGGCGGGACAGTAAGACACAGTCTTCCAGACTTGATCTCAAATCGATTGATCTGGGTGTCATGGAGAAGAAGTTGTCATTTTTGGTTTATTTCTGGATGTTCATTCTCCACTGTTATGCGTTCATGCTTCCCTAATATCCTGGTGTCTTTAGATTACATTGCAAACAGCTGGAGTTTCAGGCTTGAATGATCCAGCGTTCCGTTGAGTACTAGCATGTGTAACAGGACCTTACGACATAAGTTTCTGATTTTGGAAACAGACCTGATTAACTTGCAGGGCTGAGATTTACCAGGTCATTTTGATTTTACACTTAGAATGTCCAAGGCTGGCTGGAACGCCCAGTCTGCCACAACTGGCCTTTTCCCACAAATACGGAGTGCCTACCATCATTATTTCTACTTGTGGGACATTACAGACCCATCTGTACACTGTAAGGTTTATGCGCATCCATATTTTTTCAGCTGGGAGTTTTCTAAAAAGCATTACGATCCTTCTTGGTGTGCAGTTAAGGTTTCGTTTAGTGCAGGGCAGATAGATTTATTTGGGGTTGCAGGTTCCTTTACTAGGCAGCAGTGGGTCCCTGCTTACACAGTGTCTAGTGAGGCCAACTGGGTGTGTTGTGAAGGTGGACATTGTATTGCTGCTACTGGGAGATGATTCTTTACTGAAGGGCACCTAGATAAGCTCTTCATAACAGCTGACTTAAAAATACATAAACATTTGTAAATGATTATTCCAGCAAGCATAAGCCATCATTAAAGCTGTTTTTCTCAACTTCTATGTCAAGTTGTCCTAACTGTCAAGTGACAAATGTTTGGTGACATGTGACAGGTGTTTGGTGACATGTGACAGGTGTTTGGTGACATGTGACAGGTGTTTGGTGACATGTGACAGGTGTTTGGTGACATGTGACAGGTGTTTGGTGACATGTGACAGGTGTTTGTTAGCATGTGTCATGATATTTTGTGTGATGAAATGACACAAATGACAACTTCACTTGGTAGCTAAATGTTAACTTTTTAGCTAATGTTTTATTCCAGAAATGTCCAGAACTGGCAATGCAATTCACATTGCTTAGGTGTCTTTATCAAGTAGTGATTTGCAGATTTTTTTTTCACTATTCATTAATGATGAGTGAGTCATAAAATGTTGGTCAGTCATTATCTAGCCTGATAACTTGCTCATATAGCTAGCTAGTTAAGAGACTTCCAGCTTCCAGTGAAAGCTTGGTCAAATCAAGAATGTTTTTCTTTGACATGCACATGCTCAGTATATTGAACATACCCACTGCTCTGTTCACAAAACATCAATTTTATTTTTCTTGGTGAACTCTAAAGGTTGACTGAGCACAGAATTAACATGTTAGGTTGAATGGTCAAAGTTACACTCTAATTGATAAAACATTTTTCTGGTGGAGGACAGTTATGTTGTGCCAATATATCTTTCAACATTCCTGCAGCATTTCTTAACATATTTTAACAGTGAGAGTAAAAGTGTAAAAAGCATGACTAAAATATCTCTTACACATCTTTTGTCATTGTCAAGATGTCAAGATAGCGCACAACATCTTTTTGTTCACTTTTGTTAAATTTTACCAACAGTTCAACTTGGCAAGATGTGTCATATCTTCATCATTATGTAACTCTGACATAACAAGAAAAACACCACTGAGCTGCAAAGTTAGTGGTGATTAATGCCCAATGTTATGACCCCAAAAAGGGTCATGGCATCCTAGTTTCTCCAAAAGTCTGTTGACATAGTTGTTAGGTCAACTTGACATAAACTTTGACAAAATGCTTGTTCTTGATGGAATAAATGTTCATAAATGTTTCTGTTTTTGTCAGGTGTTATGAAGGGCTTATGTAGGTATCATCTAGCCTTCCAAATCACGCTTTTCAGTAATGTTACCGCAGGTTCCCTTGTTTAGAGTAGCTGCTGTCTTCCTGATCAGCCATGCTGCCAAGGATCCTTCATTGCTTAAGTCCGAAGTCTCTGACTTGAAAACACATCCTCTTCTGTCTACTCTCCCTGACTGTTTGTGAGGGTCAAAGAAGTTTAACCCTGAATGCAAAACATTTCAAACACAAAGCCTGTTGAGGTGTCTCCTGCATCCAATTTCTGCCCTTTCTGATCTATAGCAGTACAAAGATTGGCTGACATTCTCGATTTGTTAATCAAGCGTGGCGCTGTGGTTACTTGTGATTCCTCACCAGTGAATTCTTCACTCTTGATGTCTAATTAAGCTAATGGTACCTGTCATACTGCAAAAGACCAATGTGCTTTTAGTTCTGCAGAACACTGGATGGCTCCCATAGTTCCAAATCTATCAACTATTTTATCTAGGATCCCACAAAGTGCATCTTGTTTTTCCTGTTTTTTTTTTTTTAATTGGCCAACACTTCCACCCTGATTTGCAGTACTGGTTTGCATTTACATTCAGAGTTAAATGATTCATGTGGACTGTTGTACCACAAGAGTGTACCAACTCTCTCCGTTTGCTTTCTGTTTAGCTCAGTCATAACTTAAAGGCTCTCGTACCTCCAGGTGGTAACTCCATCATTCTTTACGTGGATGGCTTATTGATCACCTCTTTCTCAGGAGGCACCTGAAACACATGCACTGGCGCTGCTCTCTTTCCTTGCTGAAAATGGCTGGAAGTGCATTCACCTGAAAAGTTGCACCTTTGCCAATGTTCAAGTTAAATATGTAGGTCACATTATTTCAGAACAAGGTCGCACTATTGATCAGACAGGAATTTCCTCTAACAATCACCCTCAGTGAAAGACCACATGAAATGAAGCCCTGAGGCTGATGCAGCCTCTATCATTCTAGAAATAGCCTCGTCTTCTGTTTAGGCAATCCTGATTACACATTTACGGCATTTATCCAAAGCAACTTACAATTATATCTGAATACAACCTGAGAAATTGAGGGTCTTGCTCAGGGGCCTAACAGTGGCAACTTGGCAGTGGTGGCAACCTTGTGTTTCCAGGTAAAATACCTTAACCACTGAGCTACCACTGCCCACTGATTACACTAAACCATTTTGTTTATATGTTCATTAATCCAATGATTACATGTCTGCAGCTTTGACACAAGCTCTGTAAGAAACGACATCTAGTTGCATACTTCTCTAAACGACGTCATCCACTGTGTGTCTGCTCTTAGTGCTGCTGCAGTAGCCTGTCCTGCATTCCTTAAATGTCTGTAAGTCACATGCAGTGTACTCTATACCGACTTCTGTGCAAACCACCCATTGGCTTAATGTTAGGTAGCTGCTGCCGCCAAATATTTTACTGTCACTGGCTCATGTCACATTGCACCACTGTAATAATTTAAATCCTGTGATGCTGCACCCTAATGAGACTGAAGACATACCACATGACTGTCTTATTGTGCTGGACACAATAGAAAACCCAGACCTGATCTCCTATTGCATTTTCTTTATTGATGGCTCATTTCTCAGGCTTTTGGGTTGCGTTCCTTCTACGTCGTATGCAGTCGTTTCTTTTAATGGCGAAGTGGAATTGTTCCATTTACCTGGTTCTTTGTTTGATCAATGTCTTTCTTTGATTGAGGCCTGCACTTTGGCAGAGAGCCAGTCTCTCACTGTATACACAGACAATGAGAAAGTAACTCTGCTTTCTCAACAGTGCACACCACTGGTACTGTCTTACGTGAGCATGGGCTTCTTCTCCAGTATCATCTATCGTACATGCTAATTTGGTATCTAAACTCATCTGCAATCGTGTTCCCTACCGAACCTCCATGTGCGGGTGTAAAGCTCAGACTGCAGCCACAGGCCTCGTGCATCCATTTCCCTTTATACAGTGTACTGGAGCTACAGAACCACATTTCAGTTTCAGGAATACATCAGGTGTGAAAGGGCTGTTCTCTTGTGGGTCACTTGGGCATCTGGATTTACAATTTTGACTGAGTACAACTTGAGTAATTGAAGGTTAAGGGTCTTGCTCAGGTGGCCATCAGAGGGAACTTGGACCCACAGCCTTCCTATTATAAGTCAAGTACCTTAACCACTGAGACACCACTGCCCCTTACACACTTTCCTTTCCTGGCCTAATTGAGACATGGTGCAAACAGTACGTCCAAGAAAACACATTTGCCATAGAAAACACATTTTGTTATGCATCAGGATTTTCCACATTTGCTGATCATTTTTGAAAGAAGTTCACAGTCTGTATGATGATGAGCACAGGGGAAACTAAAAACCTTTTGCTCTCAGCACGTCCAAAACCACGGTTCCCATTTGATCATGATGAATTTTATTGGAATTCATTGCTATGAAGGTTATAACTGCTGGCTTGTGCTTGTTGACTTGTTTTCTAAAGACCCTGAATGTTTTATTTGTGGGTAATGGGTTGTGATGGCGGAAGCGAAGTGCCTACTTCAACAAGGCGAGGGAGTGGGGAGTATCGAGAAAGCTAACAAGTCACAATGGCACATCTTTTGAAATTTCTCCGTTATCAACAGCATTAGAGATGTATTTAAGGACTCATTATGCTTCTGCCCACAGAACGGGATTATAGTAGAGGGACTGGAACAAACTATTATGCAGTAATTTTCGAAAGTGGGAACAGAGAGAGAAATGAACTGGATACAGGCTCTGCCAGTTGTGTTCATTTATAAACATGGATGGCCTAACTGTCAAACAGGTCTGAATCCTCATGAAGTACTGACTGGAATGCTGAAGAGCTTTTTCCTTACAGGGCTCCTGAGGATGGATCCCTACAGAACATAGAAGATAAAACGATTGTTTATATGTCTAAATTATGCAAAACTCAGGACCCAGCCTGCGGGTGGGAGACTGGGTGATTGCTCAGAGCTACAAACAAAAAAAAGACCGGGAAGGACCCACGATGGTCCTGTGGCAAGTTCTCCTGACCACATCGACGGCTGTTGGCATGGCAGAGAGAACACACTTGTGTGATTAATATTTTAACCGAGTATATGTATATAGTATATAACTTACACAGTTGTTTATATTGATTCTTTGTTTTGTTTCTGTAGTGGTAATTAGAAGAGAGAGAGATAGAGAGATTTAATATGAATGTTCAACATTGTGTCATGACAAGACAGAAGAAGAATCTTGAGACTTGAGATACCACTCCATGGCTTTAGCTTAGCATCACATAACCCAGGGGTTATCTTAGCATCACACAACCCAGGGGTTGCAGGCTTTGGAGAGATCAGAGCCCAGTACACAAACACTACTGCAAATGGTCAGGATTACGTTCTTAAACATGCAGGACTAGTGGATAAGTGCAGGCAGGAACAGAGACATGAAATGAGTGTGTATGATTTAATTGCACCTGCAATTTCCTTCTGCTGTCTTTACATTCTCTTGCCTCTATCCATTTCTATTTCCTCTTCTTTCTTACTCATTTTCTCTTTCTTTTTCTTTCTAGTCTTGCTCTGTTTTTTTCTCATCATCTTTCCCTCAATCCTCCCTCCTGTCACATAGATCCTTTTTCCTCAGTCTCTTCCCATACCCACCTCCCTCTCTCTGTCTCTCTCTCTCTCTCTCTCTCTCTCTATTTCTCTGTCTGGTTCTCCCTCTCTCTCTGTCTGTCTGGTTCTCCCTCTCTCTCTCTGTCTATCTGGTTCTCCTGCTCTCTCTCTCTCTCTGTCTGTCTATCTGGTTCTTGCTGTATCTCTCTGTCTTTCTCTCTGTCCATCTGGTTCTCCCTGTCTCTCTCTCTCTCTGTCTGTCTGGTTCTTGCTGTATCTCTCTCTGTCTGTCTGGGTCTCCCTCTCTCTCTCTGTCTGTCTGGTTCTCCTTCTCTCTCTCTGTCTGTCTGGGTCTCCCTCTCTCTCTCTGTCTGTCTATCTGGTTCTCCCTCTCTCGCTCTCTCTCTCTCTCTCTCTCTCTTTCTCTCTCTCTCTCTCTGTCTGTCTGGTTCTTGCTGTATCTCTCTCTGTCTGTCTGGTTCTCCCTCTCTCTCTCTGTCTGTCTGTCTAGTTCTCCCTCTCTCTCTCTCTCTCTCTCTCTCTCTCTCTCTCTCTCTCTCTCTCTCTCTCTCTCTCTCTCTGTCTGGTTCTCCCTCTCTCTCTGTTTGTCTGGTTCTCCCTCTCTCTCTCTCTCTGTCTGGTTCTCCCTGTCTAGCTTTCTCATGCTTTGAGGTGTTCTGTTCCTTTTGCAGTAAACTGGTTGTCTCTTCAGTAGACTTTCATTCTACTACCGAAACCAGACACGTTTTCTCCATTTTTATGGTAAGGGAACATCTGTATCTAAGGCACTCATCTTCTCCTCTGAACCCACTCATATCTCACTCAGCACTGTCCTGTTCATGAGCAGACAGACAGGCCCTGATAGAGAGAGACAGAGAGAGAGAGAGAGGGAGATCCTGTTCATGAGCAGACAGACAGCTCCTCTAGATGCTCAGTGCTCTGACAGCTGATTTCAAAAGCGAAGCCGTTCAGACAGCATGTGCCGAGATGCAGTCACATTCCTTTGATATTTTTGGGATACTCAGGAAACAATGTGAGATTTTTATCCATTTGTTTGTTTAGAAGTATTGCTGGGAAAACCAAATTTGCATATTCATTTTTGTGGATAATCTGAACTGTGCGGCAGTTTAATTTCACGTTCAAAATAACACCACTGGTCAAGTCAGGTTGAATTTATTTATATAGACTCATGGTGCATGACACACACGCTGTCATGGTGCACCAGTCGCCCCACATGAGCGACACGCCCACTCTGA
Organism: Electrophorus electricus; assembly: GCF_041902795.1. Classification (NCBI taxonomy): domain Eukaryota; kingdom Metazoa; phylum Chordata; class Actinopteri; order Gymnotiformes; family Gymnotidae; genus Electrophorus; species Electrophorus electricus. Next base: position 1,774,416 of record NC_137504.1, read on the forward strand.
CACACACACCTCACGCGCCACAGTCCCCAGTCACCCACTCATTGCTCGTTGCACACACACGTTCCTTGTTTGCTCTTTTGTTCGCTTTGCCGCTGAAGCCCACATGTACATGCCATCAGTACCTGCTGACTCTTTCGCTTGCATCTCTCCTTTTGTAGTTTTTCTCCTTAGTGCCAACGTTACAACAGGACTTTTTAAAACACACTTTGTCAAAAGGCAGCTGTTGGTTGAAAGTTGGTATTGACTGATGTACAGATGAAATCAAATGCACTGATTAATAAACCTAATTAGCAATGTCCCTTCACAGTGTCAGTCTGCCTTCACATCGGCATCACCGGATAATCAGTTCTGTAGGCATGCCGAACCACACCACCTCCACATGGAGCCATGTGTCCAATGACATTGCAGAAAGCAGATGCCATTTTGAAATGTGATCCTCAGATGCTGTACTGAGTGCTATTTGTGGGCTGAGGTACAGCTGGCATTGTACAGGCAATGTTTCATACCAGGCTGAGTGAACAGAGAGCGTCACTAAGGTAAACCAATACATGGTTTCTGTAAGCGCTGTCCAAGCTGCCTAAAACA
>NC_137504.1:1782500-1822500 GCF_041902795.1 Electrophorus electricus
TCCCACAGGAACTCAGGTCCAGTAATTCAAACAGCTCTGAAGCCCTGAGACCTCAGGAGGCATAATCTGTGGGGTTGTCATCTGTCAACATAATTCCACTATGCTGGATTGCTGATTTCTGGATTTTTAGTGAAAATCGTTCTAAGAACCGAATCCTTTTCAAGGTTCCCCAAGTCATTCATCTCTCCCAACTTGGCCTCAGTTCACCAGGTCACGGGTTGTCCCAACCTGTGCCGTTCTGACACATCTACAACACCTTCTTTCCTCAGAAATAAAGAATGCAGCCCACACACTCCCAAAAAGATCTGGAAAATCTAACAGAGGTTTTGATCAATTTTATTCCATCAGTTTGTTCAGAAGCCAAGCAGTGACGTGAGAGCACATGTCTCAGCGTACATGCTATGGTCTGTGTCCATGAGCATGAGCAGGCAGAAATGCTGACGTCAGCACGTATGCTGAGATGTTTGCTCCTCGCCACACTGGTTGGCTTCAGATTGTGCTAACGGAATAACATTGATCAAACTGTGGATGTTCCACTATTTGCTTCACACACCTACAGCAAATGTTTTTTTATTTGTTTTCTTGGAGGCTACACACCTTTTGTGTTTCATATGGGACACTTTCTTTCCTGCCGGGACAAATGGGGTCAGAAAGTCTATCGTGTTGTACACTGAAGCCACTGCTGACAGAATTCCATGTTTGGGAGCTGGTTTGCCAACAAAAGAATTGTTGAAGGAGAAGATATCACTTTATCACTCAATTCCACCTCACACATAACACGCTCTGCATTGGGACGTCATCATAGTTTAGGTCCACGTCCTGCTTCTCATCAACAGCACATTCTTATGCGCTGACTCCAATACCTCTTTGACTAATTTGATGGCTACATAAACCCATTCTAGACTTTGGTACATTGTCCACAATGTCCACATTCTTCCTGATGAAGTCTGCTGCCAGAAGGTACTCTTTCTCACACTGGTCAGTGGAAATTGTCTTGTCATAACAGGCACAACCTGGACATAATGAAGCTGGGGAAACATGGACTTGAGTCCAGTATTCTTTCGGCTCAGAGTCCATGTCATCTCCAACCGTTAGACATGGAGATTGTGTCTTTATTTTCTCCACATCACACAACACAACAACTGGGTGCTTATGGAAATGACAAGGTACTCTAGTTAACCCACTAGTGAGGTCAGGGTCTGTTAGCCAATTAACATTTAAAGTAGTGCCTTCACACATCAGGCCTGTCAAACACTAATCTTATGAGACTTTTTAGGGTGGTAGACTGATCGATGTGGAAAACACCACACATGGATCTCTGTCTAGACTCCTTTTTAGGTGTTTAAGCCTGAGCAAAAAAGCCCAAACTTTCTTGTCTGGGAGGTGAGAAGGTGCTATAAAGGGGAGTGATATTTCAAGATGTTCTTTTTCCCCCTCATTTGGTTTTAACAAAATCTGACTCAAGTACTTTTATAACTGCTGCTGGTGTTACAGATGGAAGATCTCTAATGGATTTATGATGACACACCAGTTAGATTCTTTGAATTCACTCACTGTCCCTGAATTCCAACAGTGCTCCAGCTGAGTTGAGTCTTCATGGCATGAGGCACATAGACACCTCCTGTGATAACTACTGGTACCACTGCAGTTATAACCAGTTAGGAGTCCCAACCCACAGTCCATCACAGAGGGGCATTTTGGGAGAAATGCTTGCTAGGTGCTGCCACTGATTGGCTGTATCATATGTGAGAATGTGTATATTCAAGAGGAATGAAATCCCTTGTCTATACTGGAGGCAAATTGTTAAAGCAAATGGGAAAGCTCCTTAAATCTAAGATCACAGACTCTCAGGCTTTTCACAATCAAGTCGTGTATGGGATGTTTTCAACAGAAGGTACATTTGACTGAGTTTGGGTTATGTTGTGGAATAGTCTTGTTCTTTGGTTTGTTGTAAAGTTTTGATTTTGCTTCTTCAAAGCTGAATTCAGTGGCATTACTTGATTAATCTAAAGTCTTTACATGAATACCAAAGCTTTTTGCCATTGTGTGTTTTTGTTTCTTTTAACCATTTTCCCATGGTTCATGCTTTTATCTAATCAATATCGAATTACTGTAATGGTCTTCTAATTTATGTTCTAAAAAGTTAATAAATAAACTTCAAATAAAGCAGCCAGAGCCCTGATAATGGCAAGAAAATCTGACCATATCAGTCCCACTTTCAGCTCTGCACTGGCTCCCAGTTAATTTACGCATCGATTTAAAAAATCTTCTGTTGACATATAAAACGCTAAATGGTCTGGCCCCAAAGTATCTGAGTATCACAGCCTACTCTCAAAATTCAGGTATAAAAGGCACACACATGAGAAAGAGAGGATCCAAATGCAAGCATTGATTAGTCTACAGAGTAGACTGGGACTGGAGGTCTCTGGACCCCGAACATCTCAAGACAGGAATGTGGGAGTTAGCAGGTACTCTAGGTCAGAGTCCGGGTGGAGTCCAGGGGTCAGGCAGGAGACGAGGTCTGGAAAACAGGCAGAGTTCGGACTCTGGGAAAGCTGACACATACAGGAAAGGCTTGGTATTGGTCATGAGGATGGCAAACCTTCAAACTGAGTGTGAGGGAGAAGCTGAGATACAGAAGGGCGACGGTGCTTCTAGTACTCTGGCTAACCAGATCAGAAACGACTGTGATGGCCCAAGTGCCGGAGGAAAAGGAACAAGATGAAGAAGCATCTCTCAACACAGTCTGACATTTTATTTACACGACGTGCATACGATAAACAGTAATGGCACTCGCACAAAACAAACCAGTGCAGTATGATGTAAACGATGAACGATAACAGAAACATAAACAGGAGGATGAAATGTTGAACAATGAACCGTGAGCGCAAACACTAGCACTAACACCTACAATGGCCAGCAACTCTCTGTACAAACAGAGGGGTTTATATACATACATAAACGATGTGTGTAACAATGTGCAGGTGAGAGATAACAAGGGGGGTGTGGCTACAAACAAGGGGGCTGTCACAGTCAAAACAGTCAACAAACACGATTCCCACAGCACCGCCAATCCACAAGTGTTTTCCTTGTCTCGGTCGACCTCGGCTTGCTCCGCAGGGATCTGGACCTATACTGTTGTAAAGCACTGAGATAAGAGTTTGGCTTCACTCAGCTATTGTGTAACATAACGATACCAATTTTAGAAGTTTGGCTAACATCTGGTTGTCTTTGCAGTCATTCAGTACTTGATATAAGATATAAGGCATGGCACTGATACACACACCACAAATCACATTCCCTCATCTTGATACACATTATGTGCCAGCCATTGGCCACCTGAATGCACGCTGGATTCGGAAGTTTCTCCCATTGCCTGGCAGTGGCACTCTATCCCTCCAGCACTGGCTTGGCCTCACTCATATTTTGCCTCCTCCACGTATTCTGTAAGTAGAAAATCTTGTCTGCTGGATCTGAGCCCTGTTTTCTTAGACTCTTCTCCTGTCTACACCCTCAGTTTAACTTCAATGTCTTTTTGATCCTCAGGCTTTTTTAATTCTCTGCACTGCACATCAACAGAAGCTTCGGATTAGTTTCCTTTTTCTCAGTGCTGGAGCGAAAGCCAGGGCATTGCTCGGGTTCAGTGGCTCAAGATGCTGTGCGTAGCCTCCATCAAACAATACAGATAGCCTTGGCTTTATGCCTCTGCACTGATCTTCACCTGCTTCAGCCAGATACATTCTTACCAATTGCATTGAATTTCTTGCTACAGCAGAGGATGCGTCAACCTTCCTCTGAATTTCTTGAGAGGGTGTCACTTGGAGTTTTAAGTTGTTGCATTCTTATTTTTATTTAGACTTGAAATTCTCTACCGCATCAATTCAGTCACGCAAGACACATTCAGATAATTCATGTACTAACTCGAATCTCCTTCCCACCTTGACTACAGCGGGTTCAAACTCACTGTGCATTATGTTAAGTTTATAAATTTGTGCATTAATATTTTTTATGTCATGTTTTCTAGACTTCTTGCTTCAAGTCCTTTAGCAGATAATTAATTTGGCTGACTAAATCACCCAGCTGCAATAGGGACTCACTCCAGACTGACAGTCACTATTATTCATTATGAAATACTGCAAATTACCATCAAAGCTAGAACAAGTTAGGACTAGAACTCAATCCAGGTTAAACTCATTGCACACAACATACTGACTCACAAAAGTAGCCTGAGTTTACATTGCAAACACAGATACCGAAACAATGTAACAGATCAGAACTACGTAACAACCAGACTCACTGGATTATGCCCGTGGAATCATCACTCTCTTGGCCCGCCACATCCAGCTCAGATGTCATTATTGATGCCACGTATGATGCTACTGATGGGCAGTGGTAGCTCAGTGTTTACAGTACTTGACTTGTATTTGGAAGGTTGCTGGTTCAAGCCCCTCCACTGTTGGTGCCCCTGAGCAAGACCCTTAATCCTCAATGACTCAAGTTGTACTTAGTCATAATTGTAAGTTGCTTTGGATAAAAGCATCAGATAAATGTATCTTACAGGAAAATAAGTGAAGCATTACTTCTATAAAGGAATGTAGAAATTACTGCAATGATTTAATAAATACAAAGGCTACAACAGTGAGCAAAAATTATGCTTTTATCAAACAAATATAAAAATTCATGACTGAATACATGATGTTTGAGTTTCTATGGTAGCACGCATGGTAAATCAGAGGCAGCTATAAGATGCTATGCAGCATGTCTGAGCTGGTGCTGCAACGTTTCCCCGCTGTGTTTCCAGAGCTGCACTTTAAAAAGCATGAGGATATGTGCAGACGCGATTCTCTGACATAATTAAACTGCTATAACGCCTCCCGATATATTTGCCAACATGTCATTTAGTTGCGTAGCACTGTCTGTCAGTCGTGATTTAGTTACTCCTATTTGCGCCTACAAGGTGTTCAAAATCAACTCTTGTTGTTAGAAGATGTGTGCACGCGGCACATTATGAAAATTAGGTGCGCGAGCTTTGCTCGCGGGCCCTTTTACTTCTCGTGAGCCCGGTAGTGTGGCGGAGAAGCGGCGCGAGCGAACAGTAACATTCTGACGGTAGATGGCGGTAACCCAAGAAACCTGATCCTCCAGGTTCACTGGAAGTCTGCCTCAGTTTGCAGCATTCGTAAAGGAGGCAACGGAGCCGAGCAGCTGAAGGACATCAGATGAGACAGGCGATCCTCCAGCGGTGCCCGTTGAGTTTCACGCGTAGCCTGTCCTCCGCGCTCGGGGACGGTGCGTTCTGAGAAATAAACCATGGACGACCACTACAATTCCATCTCGAGCAACAAAGACGAGAAAGTGGATGGGAATAATTCGTTTCAGAGGCGAGACTCGATCATGAAGAACAGCACGGGAAGTCAGAAGATGAAAGACCACCGCAACTCGGTGGGCTTGAAGGGAGACCGGGAAGACACCACGGTCGGTTTTGACAATTTAGAGTCCGAGCAGGCGGCTCGACAGTACGGGTTCATACAGCGGCAGTTCGCGTCGCTGCTGCAGCCCGGGGTGAATAAGTTCTCCCTGCGAATGTTTGGAAGTCAGAAAGCCGTGGAGAAGGAACAGAAAAGGGTGCAAACGGCCGGAATCTGGATCATCCACCCCTATAGCGATTTTAGGTAAGCGCGGAAAAGTCACCTTCCAAGGCACATGTCGTCACGCATACTCAGGTCCGCAACACACACACACACACACACACACACACACTTGCGTTCTGTCATAAATGCGCGCACGCAATGCTCTATGCGGTGCTCGGTGTTTACGCGTTCACTGGCGGTGCATGTTCATGCAGTCACATCAGATGTTTGAAGGAGCAATGTCCTTGTCGCGGGTAGCTGTGAATGTCATCTCGTTATGCACGTGCAGAGCTGCCGTCATCGTGAGAAACTCGCCTTTCTCTCATGATTCGCGAGTGCGGGGTGGTGCTTCCATTTTACAATGCGTGACAGGTCCGCAGCACGCGGGCTCACGGTTGTAAATGTTTCACTGTCACGGAGTCTGTAACCAAACGGAGAGATGGGTAGATGTGCGAAGGTGACTCCAAGAAGTCAAAATTGAAGTAAAATTGCAGACATTTCTTTCACCACTCTGAGTAGAGGCTGATAGTATGATGGCCTCGCGCACGCCAGGCAACACTGACACATTTATCTGGTGAACCGAGATTCTCGCGCAGTTCAGCACTAGTCGTGTTCGTGCATGTAGGCTTGGGCTTTGTGCACGCTCTGGAATGCCGTGTCCTCATCTATCCTGCATATTCAACTATACTTTAGAGGTAGATGGTCGAAAATAAAATCACCGATAATGTCACTTAGGGAAAATAACTGTTATGCTGATGTCACGATGCCATAATCCTGCAACTTTATGAGGTCTGCGCGAGAACGTCCAGGGTGGCCTAGCCGTCGTTTCTAAAGCAAAGTGGCAGATTTATTTTGCACTGCATCGCGAACACAAGGACCTGATCACTCAGAGCAGAGCAACATTTTCAGCACTGCGCACGTACATCCATAATCATTAGCTTTGCCTCATTACCGATTATGAATCGTTATTATTGATTTCTCTTTCTCGCTGTTCCTTTCGGAAAAGTATTTACCTTTGAGAAAACAAACAAACAAACTAACAAACCTGCGTCTTTATGAATTGCGCCTGCACAAACTCTTCAAATCCAGCAGTGCAAAGTAGGTTCTGTCTGTTCTGTGTCTGTTTTGAATAACTCATGATTTCTTTGTGATTCCAATTCAAGAGCATCATTATCTGGTTCATTACTTGTTTTTCAGTGTTATTTTAAAATGTGCAAAAAAATAAATAATTTTTTTTTTAATTAAAAAAAGAAAGAAAGAAAAAAAAAAGAAAAATGTGGGGTTTTTTTTTCGCTCGCGGGTTTAACGAACCATGGCCACGCGCCCTCCGCAGCAGTGACGAGGCGTCCTCCTCACGTGCAAGATTTACCCTGGCAACAACCGCGTGAAATCTTTGAATTATCCTCTCGTGTGTGCGAGCTCAGCACGAGACAGAGAGAGAAAGTCAGGACCGTTATCGTTTCTGCCGTGTGGGTGACACGCTTACGGCCTCGCGCTGCCGCTCTCCAAGGTCCTGAGAACAAGGTCCGTGCAGCTCTAAACAGAAACGTCACGAAGCGCAGTCGCGCGCCTGGAGGACGCGTTTTCAGGAGGTCTCATGCGCCCTCGGAAAGCTTTCCTAGCATACGCTTACTACGGGAGCAAATGTCGGTCGTATTGCTTGTGCGCTTGCACGTGCCAGTCCTTCTGACATCAGGGCGCAGAGAATAAGTGAAGTCGGATTAGAGGTTTAACACGAGGCCGAGTAAGACGAACGCAGAGTCTTACCACAGTGATGTAAAATAACTGACCTTTCTTTCATGTTGTAGGTACATAGGGCATCGCTGCTTAGAAGTCATTATTTTAGCAAGCATCAAGATACTTTGTATTGCAGGTCTACTTTCTTAAGCAAGAGATTCTACATACCTACATAATGCTTACTTTATTTTTAGCATAATACAACAAAACCTGTGTTGGGCATTAGCTGCTGGTGTCACTGTTTGAATGAAGGAGCTGGGTTTGGTAATAGCTTGACGTCATTCCTGTAGGGTGTACTCAAGTTACTGTAGTTTGAACTAGGGATGCACCAGTATTGAATTTCTTGGGCCGATAAGATAACCGATAATTAGCACCTTGTTGTGGCTGATACTAATAGCTGGTATTAATAACTGATAATTTTACCTTTATGCATTTTAAAGCATGTTCAAACAATATTCTATACATGAAGTGTAGTGAGTGTAAAACATGTTAAACTCTAAAGATGGATTATTAATCCTTTTTTCAAAGCCATTTCAGAGGTAGATCAGACGTCATAATTATTGTAAACATACACTGGACCAAAAGGTTGAGACAAAATTTTATGTTCTAACCTTTCTCACTGTTAAGTGCCATTTTCTTTTTCCTTGAAGTGTTGCAGGTGTGAAAACACAGAAAAACCAAACCGCAAAACTCGACAGTTCCCCATGTCAGGCTGCACGTGTCAAAAGAAAACCCACCTCATCTGTGTATTATTCTTATAATTGCAGTAATATAAAAAGGAGGCCTAAATGAAACAGAAGTTTTCATCTGTTGGGCAGATGAAAAAGATCAGCTGTAATTATCGTCTGAAATTCCAACATCGAACCGCTAACAATCCATTAAAAATCCATTAAAAAGCTTCCTTATCGGCTAATAATACACGTTGGCTGAAGATGTACTGTGTACCTGTGTAGCTCTTACATCACAAGTAAAATGAGTTTTACATCAAACAGAGAGAGAGAGAGAGAGAGAGAGAGAGAGAGAGAGACTGCAACCATTGCTGTATAATATGTAGCAACATGTCACTCTCAGACAGTGACAACTTCTCTTCTCCTCATTCCCGCTACACCTACAACTAAACCACCCCTACGCACACCACCCCTACATACACCACCCTTATACACACACCACCCCTACACACACCACCCTTATACACACACCACCCCTACACACACCACCCTTATACACACACCACCCCTACACACACACACCACCCCTACACACACCACCCCTACACACACACCACATCTACACACACCACCCCTACACACACACCACCCCTACACACACATACCATCCCTACACACACACCACCCCTACACACACACCAGCCCTACACACACACCACCCCTACACACACCACCCCTACACACACACCACATCTACACACACCACCCCTACACACACACTACCCCTACACACCACCCCTACACACATACCATCCCTACACACACCACCCCTACACACACACTACCCCTACACACCACCCCTACACACACCACCCCTACACACATACCATCCCTACACACACCACCCCTACACACACACTACCCCTACACACATACACCAACCCTACACACACACCATCCCTACACACACACCACCCCTACACACATATACCACCCCTACACACACACCACCCCTACACACACACACCAACCCTACATACACACCAACCCTACACACACACACACACACACACACACACACACCACCCCTACAAAAACACACACACCACCCCTACACACACACCAACTTACACACACACACACACACACACACTACCCCTACACATACACCACCCCTACACCCACACACCACCCCTACACACACCAACTTACACACACACACACACACACACACACACACACACACACTACTCCTACACACACACCACTCCTACACACAGTCCTTTTTGACAAATTATATTGTTAAGCTTGTTAAATAATATCTTGTTAATGTCTTAATAGCTTGCTGTTAACACTTTATTATTATTATTATTATTATTATTATTATTATTATTATTATTATTATTATTATTTGTGGTGATTTTGTATTCGTTATTTTGGCTGTTAAAAAGTTACAAATGTAAAAACCTCCAAGAATTTGCCAGTATTGTATTTTGTACAGTCATGCCAATGAAGCCATTTTGACTTGAGAGAGAAATCAAGTGAGAGAGATTGAGAGTGAGAGAGCGAGAAAGAGAGATTGAGAGTGAGAGAACGAGAAAGAGAGATTGAGAGTGAGACTGAAAGAGATTGAGGAGATTGAGAAAGAGAGAGAGATAGTGATAGGGAGAGAGAGAGAGAAGGAGAGAGAGAGGAACTGAGAGAGAGAGGGAGAGGGAGAGAGAGAGAAGGAGAGAGAGAGGGACTGAGAGAGAGAGGGAGAGGGAGAGAGAGAGAGAAGGAGAGAGAGAGGGACTGAGAAAGAGAGGGAGAGAAACAGTTAATGACAGTGACCTCACTCACTCCCTTTGTCAGCAGCAAACCCACTGCTGAACATGTCAGTGTGTTTCAGACAGAAACACCTAATATGTTATAAAACCCAGTATATTATATAAAAGAAAATGTGATGTTGCCAGAATCAATTGATGCACCACCTCCTTATTAAAGGTACATTTTCCAATGATTCTTCTTCACATTATGAAACAGCCATTACACTGATCCCTAGTGGCCTGGATGTATCAGAGATTGTGTACTAAATCTATTTTAAACATGGCCGCCTCCATGTAGGGGACCCACTCTGTGGAGCGTAAACTGGTTCATTAGAGGACAACAAAGCAAACTGATTTCAGGTGAACTGTGCTTTATGGAAATAAAATGTAAAATAATAATCACTTTCTTATATATTGTTTGTTACTTTTTCATGGTAAAAATGAAATATTGCACCTTTAATTCATTCAACAACACATAATTAAAAGTACTTGATGCGGTTGTGACATGGTGTTGTTTTTTATGGCTGATTTAAGGAAGTAAGGTTCTAATTTTATATAAATTGGATGGAACCCAAAAAAGGCATTTGGTGTGGTCCGTGTTCCACCGTCATCAGGACTCGTTAGCAAGCCACTTACTGTGCCCTAATGTGTTGTAGCTAGTTATGTTTTTTTAAATTAACTAGATATTGTGCATATCAGCACAACAATCATCCCAGTGGATTTGGTTATCACGCACCTTAGCTCACTAGACATTTTACTTTTCATATTTGCCTGGCAGTCGCGTGAGCGACTGGAGACAGGCTAAGTGGACACGTTGCTTAGCGAAACAATTGCACTTGTAGAAAAGTAGAGAAATCTTAACAGCATAATAATGTTTGTTCTCCTGACAGAATGCCTCAGCACAACATGTGTATTGCTGGGTTCCGTGACTCAGAACAACTGCCGTACATGAGACTTTTGTCCATTGCTTGTAGTTAGTTTTATACATATCAAGCTAGCCATTGTTTTTTTATTAGAATATGCCTTAATGTTGTTTGATTACAGCGTGTTATTTTCATATTAATAATGTACATTAGAGAGCACATATTTCACATGTAGATACGTGAGTCGTAAAGACAAGGAGGTGGCTGCCATTTTGAAATGCTGTCATGCACGGCTCTTTTCGTCACACGCAGGACAGCTTGCCCTTTCACTCTTTCGTTATGTCCATCCACGTGCTCTTCTGCGGTTGGCTAACTCACTGAGGCAAAGAGGTACCACTCACCGTTGATCTTTAGGGATCTCAGTCACCCTGCCACACCCAACAGTCCACATCATGGCAACATAGAGCTGAGCAAAACGAACCGAGTGCGTTGACTTCAAACTGTTGAAGGAGGTAACGGGAGGAAGGCATTGCTTGGATCTCTAAATGGATCTACAAGGGACCAAGTGGATGGGAGAGATGGCTCAAACGTTGTAGCCACCACTGCTGCGCAGGCTCGGAAACAACAATGGGAAACTTAATATCTAGTCAGCCCTTAATTTAGAGTATGGTGAAAGATTGATGAATGGTTAGTAGTATTAATTATTAATCATTTTCAGAAAAGAACTCATGCTTCAGTTGATCTAGTGGTGCCTTTGGCCAGAATGAAAGCTGGCAAGTCGCCCGGCCCAGGACGCTTGTCTTGATTAAAATAGATGTTTTTTTTGTTTTGTTTTTTTGCGCTGGCTGTAATCTATTATGAAGCCAAAGAAAAGCTGGTATTGAGGAGTTCTGACATACCATTATTTACCAGGCACATGTGCACTATGTCCAAAGAGGTTTAGGGTGACTGACTGTTTTTGGTTTTTTCAGTGTCTGAATTTACAGTGTAATATATGAGCTCAGGTTGAATCTCTGGCTTATAAATGAATCACACAGGTGGTGGGAAAAATGAGAGACAAACAGAATTTGCATGTGAGATGCTTCTCCTCCCCCTGAACAATAGCTGATTCCTAAAGTGGCTTTATCCGCTATTTTAGGGGTCTGCAACTTTGCCTTGCATTATTGATGCTTTTTGCTCTAGCGCTCTCTGCCTCTTTCGGCCCTGCCTCTCAGACGCATCCCTCAGCCTGACGAACGCCCTTGTTGAGTGCGACTCACTTTTTCCAAAATGATGCCCTCTGGTGCTCTGTAATTAGTCCAGCTCTGTTTTTCCAGCTGCAGTGCGGAACAATGGCCTAAATTCAGCAATACAGCATGACAGAAGCACTCATCAAATACAGATAGAACAGAGGTGACAGAACAGAGGTGACAGATCAGAGGTGACAGATCAGAGGTGACAGAACAGAGGTGACAGATCAAAGGTGACAGATCAGAGGTGACAGAAGAGAAGTGACAGAATAAAGGTGACAGCACAGAGGTGACAGATCAGAGGTGACAGATCAGATGCGATAGAACAGAGTTGACAGAACAGACTTGATAAAACAGAGGTGACAGAACAGAGGTTATAGAACAGAGGCGGTGAGAGGTAGGAGTGATCTCTGCCACGTGTGACATCTGTACTGGAAGTCATGACCTCTATTCTGGTCTCTGACACTTGCCAGTGGGACAGATTGTAAAGAAAATGTCCTGGCTTTGACAATACCAGCTGTCAGTCATCATGTTGTCTAGGCTACAGTTGTTAGAGCCATATATTCTACTCCATGTTCCTTTACATGGTTGAACGAGTTTCACATGTAACCCAATCCAAGCCCAAGCCCACGGTGCGCTACCCAACACCACATACACTAGCAAACAAAAAATGACCCCCATACTCCCATAAGAAAGGAAACACGCCTGATATAGATATTAGTAACTTGTGAGAGTCCCATTTTAGGCTGAAGACAGTTATCGGAAACATGATCTGGGCGTATTTATAAAGCTAAGGTCCACTGTTTTGTTAATGTTGTCAGATCCATTATGGGCCAGTGTAGGTCTGCATCAGAAGGGAGGGTGGGGCTTTCAGCAGGAGAGGGGAGGGGAGGGAGGCAGGGCTTTCAGCAGGAGTGGGGAGGGGAGGGCGGGGCTGCATCAGAGAGGAGGGGAGGGCGGGGCTTTCAGCAGGTGAGGGGATTCTGCGTCTGTTTCAGCTGACGGGATATTTTTAAAAAGTTCCTTAGAACAGCACAGCAGAATGGGAAGACTCTACTGACTAAAATGTCTGGCATAAGATCTGCTGCTCGTGTGTGTGTGTGTGTGTGTGTGTGTGTGTGTGTGTGTGTGTGTGTGTGTGTGTGTGTGTTTGTGAGTGTGAGAGAAAGTGAGAATGTATATGGTATATGGCTGTATATCTGTATGGTTTTAGTCCATGTGTTTGCTTGTTTGTCATGTACATTCTCCATGTTGGCTCTGACGCATCCTGTTTCAGCTAGCGCGTGGTAAAACTACCCAGCTCTGGGCTTCCTCTTCCTCTTCCTCTTCCTCTCAGCTCTGACTTGGCACTCAACGATGCCTGGAGACCATGTGTGTTGGTTGTAGAGGCCGTGATCAGACAGTGTGTTTAGATAGCGTGTTCAGTCAGTGTGTTGAGTCGGTGTGTTCAGGTAGTGTGTTCAGGCAGCGTGTTCAGGTAGTGTGTTTAGGATGTGTGTTCAGGATGCGTGCTCGGGTACTGTGTTTAGGATGTGTGTTCAGGATGCATGCTCAGGTACTGTGTTTAGGATGTGTGTTCAGGATGCGTGCTCGGGTAGTGTGTTTAGGATGTGTGTTCAGGATGCGTGCTCAGGTACTGTGTTTAGGATGTGTGTTCAGGATGCGTGCTCGGGTACTGTGTTTAGGATGTGTGTTCAGGATGCATGCTCAGGTACTGTGTTTAGGATGTGTGTTCAGGATGCGTGCTCAGGTACTGTGTTTAGGATGTGTGTTCAGGATGCGTGCTCGGGTACTGTGTTTAGGATGTGTGTTCAGGATGCGTGCTCAGGTACTGTGTTTAGGATGTGTTCAGGATGCATGCTCAGGTACTGTGTTTAGGATGTGTGTTCAGGATGCGTGCTCAGGTAGCATCTTCAGCCCACCTGGCTCAGCATGACGAATCGGTGGGGGTTTTACTGCTGAATGCAGCATGGTAGATGTAGCAGGAGCAGGCCAACAGCACCCCCTCCACCACACCACACCACACCCCCCAGCGCTTTAACAGGCAACACCACCCCCTCCACCTCCGCCACACCCCTCCCCCCAACGCTTTAACAGGCCAACACCACCCCCTCCACCTCCGCCACACCCCTCCCCCCAGCGCTTTAACAGGCAACACCACCCCCTCCACCTCCGCCACACCCCTCCCCCCAACGCTTTAACAGGCAACACCACCCCCTCCACCTCCGCCATACCCCTCCCCCCAACGCTTTAACAGGCAACACCACCCCCTCCACCTCCGCCATACCCCTCCCCCCAACGCTTTAACAGGCAACACCACCCCCTCCACCTCCGCCACACCCCTCCCCCCAACGCTTTAACAGGCCAACACCACCCCCTCCACCTCCGCCACACCCCTCCCCCCAACGCTTTAACAGGCCAACACCACCCCCTCCACCTCCGCCACACCCCTCCCCCCAACGCTTTAACAGGCAACACCACCCCCTCCACCTCCGCCACACCCCTCCCCCCAGCGCTTTAACAGGCAACACCACCCCCTCCACCTCCGCCACACCCCTCCCCCCAACGCTTTAACAGGCAACACCACCCCCTCCACCTCCGCCACACCCCTCCCCCCAACGCTTTAACAGGCAACACCACCCCCTCCACCTCACCACACCCCTCCCCCCAACGCTTTGACAGGCCAACACCACCCGCTCCACCTCACCACAGCCCTCCCCCCAGCGCTTTAATAGGCTAACAGCACCCGCTCCACCTCACCACACCACACCCCTCCCCCCAACGCTTTAACAGGCCAACACCACCCCCTCCACCTCACCACACCCCTCCCCCCAACGCTTTAACAGGCCAACACCACCCCCTCCACCTCCGCCACACCCCTCCCCCCAACGCTTTAACAGGCAACACCACCCCCTCCACCTCACCACACCCCTCCCCCCAACGCTTTGACAGGCCAACACCACCCCCTCCACCTCACCACACCCCTCCCCCCAGCGCTTTAACAGGCTAACAGCACCCGCTCCACCTCACCACACCACACCCCTCCCCCTAGCCTGTATACAGTGAGTGGGTTTCCATCGACATGTCACTGACGTTAATCAAAACTCATAAGGTGAAAATGGAGGCCGGCAGACATTTTGTAGTTTGAGCGACAGCCCGGTTCTGGCGGGAATTCAGTGAGAATACCGAGGAGTGGGAAGGCATGAGTCCTGCAGGGGAGTCTGGGAAGCAACTCAGCGCACCGTGGCCACAGTGGGGAGATGAGGTGCCTTTCACCACACCGCCACTTTTGTGGGTTGCCATGTTACCGAACAGGATTATGTTTAAAACTACAAAGGCATGGAAGGAGTGAAGAGAAGAAGAATGGCACAGAAGGAATTCCATACAGAGCAACAGAGCTAAGTTTGTCTCCGAACATGGTGAGCATGGTGTTTTAGTGCATGTTACTGTCTGTGCACTACCGCAGGTGCTACTGGACTTAGGAGACCCCTAGCTTCAGGGCCAGTGAAGAAACACCTGAACAGTCAGATGGAACAAACGTGACACAACTAGACATGCTTATTATTCCTTTAAAAATACTGAAAATTATTCAGCATGCTGTTACATCCACGGCAGTGTCCTTTGACCTTCTGATTATATTTTTATGACTAAAATTCGTACAGCAGAATTTCCAACATTCCCAATTAAAAATCTTTGCTCTAATTCCATGGCATGAAGTCTCCGCGCATGGATGACTGGTACTCACACTGTAATTGGCCTTATTTTGTGCTTCCTACAAACTGGCATTTATCCAAGAGGATCGAAAAAGCATGCAAATAGTAAACACAGCATGGAGGCCTGCATCCCTGTCTGAGATTAGGAGCAGGAAAAGATTCCCTGAGTCTTAAAAAAAGACTAGAACCACTGCTCTATAAACATATTAGCATAAAACATGCCCCCACTCGATTTCATTCTGCTTGACATCCCACAACACAGAGTCCAAGCAGGAAATTTCCAACCATCCAGACTAGATGGGGTGTACTGGCTCTTACCATAATCCAGAACAGCACAGCATCTCCGCTGTAAGGCCTACAGAGAGTCCTAGAGATGATCGCTAAAGGCAGACACTGGCAGAGGAAATACAGAGAGGTGTGGCCTACCTGCAGATACAGAGAGCACACAGAGTAGCACTGCTCTGCTGATAAAGAGATTATGTGGCCTACCTGCCAGTACAGAGAGCACATGGGGGTGTGGCCTAACTGCAGATACAGAGAACACGCAGGGGCGTGGCCTAACTGCAGACACAGAGAACATGCAGAGGTGTGGCCTAACTGCAGATACAGAGAACACGCAGGGGTGTGGCCTAACTGCAGATACAGAGAACACGCAGGGGTGTGGCCTAACTGCAGATACAGAGAACACACGGGGGTGTGGCCTAACCACAGACACAGAGAACACACGGGGGTGTGGCCTAACCACAGGCACAGAGAACACACGGGGGCCTAACCTCAGATACAGAGAACACAAGGGGGTGTGGCTTAACCACAGACACAGAGAACACACGGGGGTGTGGCCTAACCACAGGCACAGAGATCACACGGGGGTGTGGCCTAACCACAGGCACAGAGAACACACGGGGGTGTGGCCTAACGACAGACACAGAGAACACACGGGGATGTGGCCTAACCGCAGGTACAGAGCCGCTTGGCAGTGCTTGCATATCTGTGGTGCTAAATTATCAAATCAACAAAATGACTGTAAAGGTGTTTTTTTTTTTTTAATTTTGAAATGGAGGGGAAATGGAAAAAAGTCTGCTACTGCCATGGGAAGAGGAGAGGGAGGGTTCATTTGATCTATGTTGGGGATTAACTGCATCTATTTCAGTACTGATACTGGGACACACCAGCAGCACTGAGTGCTAGTCCTGGACACGCACTGCCCTCCACAGTTTGACACAGTTTGGCAGTGGCATGCAGTGACATTCAGAGACATGCAGTGTTACATGCAGTGACATTCAGAGACATAGAGCGTGGCATGCAATGGCATTCAGAGACATGCAGCGTGGCATGCAGTGACATTCAGAGACATGCAGTGTTACATGCAGTGACATTCAGAGACATGCAGTGTGGTATGCAGTGACATTTAGAAACATGCAGTGTTACATGCAGTGACATTCAGAGACATAGAGCATGGCATGCAATGACATTCAGAGACATGCAGCGTGGCATGCAATGACATTCAGAGACATGCAGTGTTACACCGACATTCAGAGACATGCAGTGACATGCAGACAAGCAGTGAGTGCCTTTGCTTTTATGCACATTATATACATTTTTTTTTTTTTACATTTTTTTCAGTAAATGCCTCCCACTAACACCAAAGTGATATGACTGACCATGCTGTTGTAACACCTGACCCCTGGGTAAAGTGTGGGTGGGGGGGGGGGATCTGTAGTAGACTTCCAGGTCTGTGGGAATGCTTGTGAGAATGCTTGCGATGTGGGAACAAATGCTTGTGATGTGGGATAGCTTGGGAATCTCCCTCTCACCTGCTGCTCTTCTTCTTCATGCAGGTTCTACTGGGACTTGATCATGCTCGTCATGATGATGGGGAATCTGGTGATCATTCCTGTGGGAATAACGTTCTTCTCCGAGCAAACCTCACCCACATGGCTTATCTTCAACGTGGCCTCTGACACCATCTTCTTGGTGGACCTGGTCATGAACTTTCGCACAGGGATTGTGAACGAGGAAAGCTCGGAGATCATCTTGGACCCTAAGATCATTAAGATGACCTACCTGAAGAGCTGGTTCGTGGTGGACCTTCTCTCTTCCATCCCGGTGGATTATATCTTCCTGATTGTGGAGAAAGGCTTTGACTCAGACGTGTACAAGACGGCACGTGCTCTGCGCATAGTGCGCTTCACTAAAATCCTCAGTCTGCTTCGTCTGCTTCGTCTGTCTCGTCTCATCAGATACATCCACCAGTGGGAGGAGGTGAGAGCGCAGTGTGTGTGTGTGTGTGTGTGTGTGTGTGTGTGTGTGTGTGTGGATACGTGTGTGTGTGTCTGTGTAAGGTGAAGGAGGTTTCATTTTATATTATCTGTGGTTTGTTTGCTTTGAAGCTCAAAGGTGTCTGGAATAGGTTGTTAGTTTGAGTGTGTGTGTATATGTGTGTGGATACGTGTGTGTGTAAATACGTGTGTGTGTGTGTGTAAAAACGTGTGTGTGTGTGGATACGTGTGTGTGTGTGTAGATACACGTTTGTGTGTATGTGTGTAAATATGTGTGTGTGTGTGTGTGTGTGTGTGTGTATACGTGTGTGTGTGTGTGTGTGTGTGTAAATACATGTGTGTGTGTGTGTGTGTGTGTGTATACGTGTGTGGATACGTGTGTGTGTATACGTGTGTGTGTGTGTATACGTGTGTGTGTGTGTGTAGATACACGTGTGTGTGTGTGTGTGTGTGTGTGTGTGTGTGTAAATACATGTGTGTGTGTGTGTGTGTGTGTGTATAAGTGTGTGGATACGTGTGTGTATACCTCAGAGACAATCCTGTCTCCCTAATCACATTCCAAAATCTTCATCCAGGATGGCAGCGGACAAACAGTTCAGTTTTACACATGTAATAAAATGACACCCAGAGTACACTCAAAGCATCACCTTGACATACACAAAGTACACGCCGTTAACCGTTAGCATTCACAGGCTTCTGAGGTTTTCAGAGAAATCTGACTGCCATCTCCCAAAGAGACAGATTTTGTCCCGGGCTTTGCAGTTCTGTATCTGAATAGAACAGGATAACACAGAAGAACAGTGTCTCGTCAGAGACATCGCACCTGGCCTTGCTGTGAAACATGTCAATGACAATGACATTTATAAAAGAATCGCTTGCATCGCAGCTGTTTGTTCGGTGAGTCGTTCTTGCAGCGGTGTCATTCTCATGGTGGTGAATCATTCTCGCGGTGGTGATTCACTCTCAGGGTGGCGAGTCATTCTCAGGGTGGTGAATCATTGTCGTGGTGGTGAATCATTCTTGGGGTGGTGAATCATTCTCAGGGTGGTGAATCAGTCGTGGCTGTTTGTATGTTCGGTGAGTCATGGTCAGGGTGGTGAATTAATCACTGTTTTTAGTTTTTTTTCTTACGTACTGATCTTTTTAGCGTCAGTGTGAGTTGCGTGTGTGTCAGCAAATCCACATCCACAAGGCATTCACAGAAAACCGCCACTCCGTATGTCACCTCCATATCTCACCTCTGTATGTCACCTCCGTATCTCATCTCCATATGTCACCTCTGTATGTCATCTCCATATGTCATCTCCGTATGTCATCTGCGTATCTCACCTCCGTATGTCACCTCTGTATCTCATCTCCGTATGTCACATCCATATCTCACCTCTATATCTCACCTCCGTATGTCACCTCCGTGTGTCAACTCCATATCCCATCTCCGTATGTCACCTCCGTATCTCAGAGCCATATTTCACCTCTGTATCTCACCTCCATATCTCACTGCCATCTCCGTTCCTTCAAACCCTCAGATCCTCTATTTACACGTTGGCTTCATGGGTTGATTTGACCCGTCTGACCTGCAGAAAATCCTCCCAACCTCCTTCCCTTCCCACCAGTTGGCTGATGGCCGCACAGAAGCCAACAACAGCTGCTGCTGAGAGCCCATCTGATCGGTTGCTGCCTGATTACATCCTCACCTGGCCGGAGAAGGGCGTTGTGGGAAGGTTGGGGGTGGGTACAGGAGTGTAAACGTTCAGGCCTTTCGCCACTGGCAGGGTGCTATGACCAGCCCTGCGTGCAAGGAGAAGGACAGCAGCTCTTTGTGACCAGGTCTGAGTGAAGCACAGATACCCCACACTCTCTCTCCAACCCTCTCTAGAGGAGCAACACAAACAAAGGATGCCAGCGCTGGCCAAGTCTAATTAGTGTCGGAGCTCTGCACAGCAAACGCTCTGTTGCATTAGTGTGTGTGTGTGTGTGTGTGTGTGTGTGTGTGTGTGGGCACGTGTGTTTGCACGCTGTCCCAGGAGAGACGGCACCATAACCTGAATGTAAGCGACACAGAAGTCTGTAGTGGTCCTGTCTTTATTATTTATTGAGAGCATTTTTTTTTTCTCGTATGGCTATTTGCTGAAATGACTGTTCTGATATATGAACACAGTCCATATTAGAAACGAAAATATATGCTGCTAAATAAAGTCTGTGCATCACATATCTGGCTGGTACATGAATGGAGAATACACCGGGGCCCCAGCGAGAGGCCACAGTGAGGGACCCCAGCCAGCTAGCTCAGAGAGGCCAGTTGACATGTGCAGGTCTCTCGGTCTGCAGATCACGGCACACGCAGCACTGGAGTCTCTGGCTTTTCGTTTCAAACGGGGCTGTACACACAATCTTATCTCTCCCATGCAACAAAGAAGCTTTGATTTTTCAAAGAGGTGCAAATGGTTATGTGTGTGTGTGTGTCTGTGTGTGTGTGTGCATATTCCTTGGATTGAGAAGTATAGATGTGGGTGTGTATGCTACTGGGTTAGAGAGGCTTGCGTCTGTGTCCTTGTGTGTGTGTGTGTGTGTGTGTGTGAGGGCGAGGGATAGAGTGTGTCATAAGGGTGTAGCTTTACACGGCTTTCATGTGTGCAGGAGCGACGCGCACAGCGTCCTCCTCACTCGTAGCACGGGCTGTGGGCCGCCTCCTCGCCCCCGTCTCCTGTCTGAGAGGAGCGTGGGAGGTGTGCTGGTTAGTGAAGGATGGGGACCTGGAGGTGCCAGCTGGGAAGGGCCAAGCACTGCAGAGAACAGCTCCGTCACCACACCACCACGTCTACCACATGCCTGTGCCATCCTTAAACAAGCTTGTTGTGGATTAGCACCATGCGTCTCTGCCAGAGTGAAGACTCCGGGCACTGTTCCTGACATACCGGGAGGCTCTGATCTCCCAAATCAAACCCCTGCAGGGAGGGAGGGAGAGAGAGAGAGAGAGAGAGAGAGAGAGAGAGAGAGACAAAGTAAATATCAGCATTATATAACATGCTCAGGGTGTCTGATTATATACTGGGATCAGACCTAGCTTGCATATTTATTTATTTATGTAATTAAATATTTATTTATTTGTTTGTTTATTCTTCCAGTTCCCTGATGATGGTCCATTTTCTTTCTTTTTCTTTGGTGAGCGAAATTCTCATATTTGCATGTGTCTGTTTGAAATGAAAACTGTCCAACAGCTAGGGACAAAGCATGACCATTTATTGTGCATTTGGTGAGAGAGAGAGAGAGAGAGACAGAGAGAGAGAGAGTGAGACAGAGAGAGGAGGAGGAGAGAGAGAGAGAGAGAGAGAGAGAGAGAGAGAGAGGAAGAAAAGGAGAGAGAAAGATGGTGGAATCTTTTGAGAGGCACATCTGTCATTGCACTGTGGAGCCCAGTTCACCAGCTCAACATCCCTTCTGTGACATCCCGCTGGTGTGTGTGTGTGTGTGGGGGGGGGGGGGGGTAGATTATATCATGTTTATCTCTAAACACCACACATCTGCTTTTCTCCAGCTTAACCAAGAACACTAACTCTGTGTGCCTTTATTTATTTGAACTTAATTTAGCGTAATATCAATTTACTAGTGGTCTGTTATTAGTCTCCCCGTAACTCTAAAACACACATCAGTAGTACACAATGAAACTTTCCTCAATATATTCATGTATCATACACAGTGCTCAGATCTAGCAGGCCAGGACTGTGTGGAGAACATGATTATATTGTGATTATATTGTGATTATATTGCATTTGTGAGGCCCCAGGAGTAAGATGGTTAGCGTAAGATATTTTCAGCAGAATGTTGGCTGCTGTGATTCACTGAAACATCCACAGAACTCTTTTTATCTGGAACGTTTCTCTGGAACATTTTATCTGGAACGTCTCGCATTGCTCTAGAAGTTCTCGGCATGCCAGTCATGGGGCTCGTTTGCGTGGGGCTTGGTTTCTGTGATTCTGTGTTCTGTGTTTAAGGCCAGAGCTGGCATGCAAATAACACACCATACAGGTGAATTTTTAGGTGATACAGGCGCATTTTTAATAAAACCCGGGTGCTTAGTCATGGCTCGTGGCTGCCACGTGTAGAACTGTATGATCTAATGAAAAGGTCAGAGGGCATTGTGACCTCCTCGTTAGCCGCTGATTTGTGACGCTTCCTGGTACATAATGATTCATCAGCAGGATAACGGACCTGGAAAGGGGAAATTTGACCCGCTTGGCCCTCTGTCCGGGGTCACAGCAAGACGGGCAGGCAGCAAGTCCCGTTCGACGGCCGTAACCTCCGTAAACAGGTCAGTGAGGAGGTCGAGGAGGAGCCTCGCTTTCACCCACTAGCTGCTAAGGCCTGAATTGTAATCCAGAGGCATTTTGGAGGCTGCGGCTAAATCTTTAAGATTTGGTTGTGGCTAAATCTTTAAGATTTGGTTGCCAAATCCTCTTAAATTCTGTGACTCACAGAGGAAATGTTTCACTCTTGGATAGAGTTACTGACGTCTTGAGATGAGGTCACTAACCCCTTGATGAATACCGACGCATTTTTGTCACACGAGCCAAATGGACCAATGGGCTGCAGATCATTCGAGCAGCTGCCTGTCCTGTTGTTGAGGGAAAGTGAGAGTTTCTGAACCACACGTCACGAAAGCAAAAATCCCTCATGGAAAGGGCTGACGTGGAATGGCAGGTCCTTCACAACATCTCTTTTCTATGACGGGTGAAAAACTTCAGCTCAAATGTCACGTTCAAATCGTGCCCTTTTCCCTCTGACAGCCTTCAAATCCTCCTGTTCGGGAAAATAACTCTGCCCAGCACCCCTGATCGGGTACGAGGGCGGCTCCGAGTTCTAGCTGTGCCTCGCACCCGCATGAACTGCCGCTCCTTCCGTTGCCCACCTGCACGTCCAGGCTGGCACCTGTGCTTCCCTGGTGTCTCCTCTATGCTCGCTGCTCCCCGGAATGGGGCACAGGTGACCTTAAGTGCCATCCCAGGTAGTGCATGGCCAGACCAGGAGAACACACCAGGACTTGGGCACCTCAACCTGCAAACCCGGCCTGTGACTGACAGCTCCTGACTCCTCCCCCAGAGGCTGAGAGGCAGGGACAAGATAATGCTGACTCACATGGAGAGATGCCAGTTGCCCTGACCACAGTCATCATTCTGAGTTGTCAGCGTGTCCTGCCTTGTTCGCCATTTTGCTGCCATCTCGTTCACACGCTGCGTTTCCTGATGAGTGAACTCAAAGATAATCGAAAGATCTGGGTGATCTTTAATGCTGACATGTATGGTTCCTAACTGCTGTGCACATATTATGATTTATCTCGTCTTTGTTATACAATTAAAATATGGATTTTTAAAATAAATATTATTGATTTTCAGGTAATCTTCCAGATTTCACTGTCAATGACTCATTCTAAATCAAATTCTTTTATTTGACACGTACACACAGCACATGCACAAATCGACACACACACACACACACAGACACACACATACACACACACACACACACAGACACACACACACACAGAGGTAGAGAGAGCCAGGGAGAAGAGAGAAAGAGAGATGAGAGATTTAATGTTGGTGGCATCACTTGAGATGGGTTTTCATGGGTTTTCAAATATACAAACTTAAGGTTAAAGTTGTGATCTAACTGGCTTAGACCCTCTTGAGTTGAAGAAGATTCTCTCGTATCTGTGTGTGTGTGTTTGTGTGTGTGTGTTTGCGCGCACATTTGTTTATGCATGCATGTGTTCATTTATATGTAAGACTATATGAGTGTGTGTGTTTCTGTCTGAGTTTGGACTGTTTTTGTGTGTCTGTGAATGTGAGTTTCTCTGAGCTTGTGCATGTTTTATTTTACGTCTATATGAGTGTGTGAGTGTGTGTGTGAGTTAACATGATCTCAGAACGAGTACTAGGTACTGTGTTATCACAAAGGGTGTGTGTCTGTGAGCTCTACCTCTGTACTCTTACTAGGTGGAGTGTGTGTGTGTGTGTGTGTGTGTTATTTCAATTAAGCAGGACGCGAGTATTACTGGAACATACAGTCTGAACAGACACAGAAGTGTGTGAATTTTAGTTAACAGTACTACAGTTATATACGTGCAATCAGAGAGCATCTGTGTTAGTGTTGCTGAAGTTCCCGCCCCGCCGTGTTTCTGAGGTTAATTAGATTTCACAAGTGCTTCACTTTGTCTGGACATGCTAATGCAATTTCCCTTCACTTCCTCTCAATTAGCAATTCATCTTCGCCCCAAACTGCTCAGAGTGCTCCACTCTCCTTCACCCACATCCTGCTCTCCAGTGGGATGGGACATGTCTCTCCCTGTGCCCCGATGCTCCGCCCCCCGGAGGAACTCAGGACGACAGGGTGCTGTCCGTGGTGCGACGCTACCCTGTGCTCCCCCGCCAGACACTCTCTCTCCTTCTCCAACTCTCCATCTGTCTGTCTGTCTTCTTCTTTCATTTCTCTGTCACTCTGTCTCTCTCCTTTTCCATCTCTCCACCTCTTTAAAATATCACATGTTAAAGCTGGCCGTTAGGAAGCTCAGATCTCTCTAAAGCAGTGCGCCACACGTGTGTTTGGGACACAGCCGGAATCTGATACTCCCTGCCCATTACATTAGTGCCCTTTAAAAGCTGGGATATTTTCAGCAGGAAAAGCCACGTGTTCTTGCCAAGGTACCTTTGTGAAGATAAAGATATTCTAGATCCAATTACTACGATCCGTCCCGCGGCCTCTCACGGAAGCGCCGGCCAAGGTCTGACTTGAACGCTTCTCGTTTTGGAAACCCAGCCCCTTATTTTGCTACAGTGCCCTTTAACGGAAAGTGTCTCTGAACTATGAAGTATGGCTTGCCGTGACATTTTCCAACGGGCGTTGTTTTCTGCAGAGCGCTCCACCACGGGTTTGGTTCTTCTAAGAAACAAACAACAGCTCGGTGAGACGTTCTTGAGCCACCTCTCGCCAGATGAAGAACACGGAGGAACGGCATGCCAAAACAAAACCCCTCCACTTCTGTAGAGGCTGCGCCTCCGGTGGCCATGCCTTAGAACTGCAGCCTCAGGGCATCGGCGTGAAGTGGGCGTGGAGGGCCGTGTTTGACGGCCCGATCGCACGGCTAAAGCACCAGTGAAACCTTGTAAACACGTGTCATCACAGCTGAAGAATGGGGCCCCTTGGCTGGCATTTGAGAGATGAATAGGACAGTTTTAACCGGCTCTGACTAAGGTAAATTAGGTACTGACATATGTGCTGTAATCGGAGTATCTGTGTAGTTTGATTAGAGCTGGATTGCTAACAGCATGTGTTGAATACACAGAGTCTTCTCTGTCTTGAATGCATTTTTAAACATCTTCCTAAGTAGCCTTGTAAACAGAAAAATGTTAAATAATGTTAATAATAAGTTCAATGATGAGAGGAAAAATTCAATAAATAAGTATTAATTTAATATTTTTTGTATTTTATTTAATATTTTAAATAAACACTTTTAGAATCACATGGAAACTTTTTCCATGGCAGGTAAACTAGATTAATGTAAGTATGTGTATGTTATATGTGTGTATGCAATGAGGTTATAGAGGTGTGTGTTCAGTGACCAGCAGTGACCCTGTCCCATTGACTTTGGTCAAACATTGCTGAGACGTGTAAATTGATTGGTTAATTTTAAAGCGTTCAGTACAGGAGTCAATTACATCCTTGTCCAGCGTTGTGTGTGTATCTAGCAGTGGAGAAATCTCTGGTGCTGTCTTAGATTAGATTTTAGATTAGACAACACCTTAGATTAGACAACTCTTTAGTTTAGACACTAGATTAGACAACACTTTAGATTAGATACTTTATATTAGACAACACCTTATATTAGACAACATTTTAGATTAGACACTTTAGATTAGACCCCTTATATTAGACAACATCTTAGATTAGACACTTTAGATTAGACACTTTAGATTAGACAACATTGTAGATTAGACATTTTATATTAGATACTTTAGATTAGACACTTTAGATTAGACAACACTTTAGATTAGACATCTTAGATTAGACACTTTAGATTAGACAACACCTTAGATTAGACATCTTAGATTAGACACTTTAGATTAGACAACACTTTAGATTAGACATCTTAGATTAGACAACACTTTATAATAGACATCTTAGATTAGACAGTGTACTTTGACTACTTTCCGCTTTGACCCACTTTTAAATGTAGATTTGCATTTACCTCTGCATAACCAATGCAGCAGTGCTGTTAAATAGGACAGCAAGTGTGTTGTGGGTTTTGTTATCGCACGGGGCGACATCAGGCACAGCAGGCCAAAGCAGGTCTGCAGCAACATTATTTACCCAGAACTCCCTTAACCTCCCCTAAACTCCACCACCACCTCCACCAACCCCAACAACACCACCTCCAACACCATCTCCAACACTACCAACACCACCACCACCTCTACCATTACCTCCACCAACACCACCAAAACCACCACCATCTCCACCATAACCACCATCACAACCTCTACCAACCCAACCAACAACTACCACCATCACCACCTCTACCAACTCCATCAACACCAACACCACCTCCACCTCCAACACCACCTCCACCAACCCTGCCAACACCACCACCAGCTCCACCACCTCCACCTCCACCACCACTGCCCCAGAGTTAATTGTTTCTTAGAACAGTGACCTGCTGGAATGATGTCACCTGGTGACATGATCTCAGTGACTCATTCCAAGCTGCAGGACTCTAGTGTACTATCTTTTTTCCCCGGAGCTTCTTTATCTTCCACTTTATCTTCTTCAAGGTAAACCGAGATTGTGAGAGGCAGAAACAGAGCTCTAAGTCCCTTTAAACTCTGTTAACGTCACACTGGTGCCTGGACTGAATGTGATGTTTTCAAAACTGTGATTTAAGCAGTTATTTTAAAATCACTGCCAACTAACCCAATAAAGCCCATGTAATGGTGGTCTAGTCAACACTATAATTCAAACTACTGAATTGAAATCAAGCTCATTCTTCATTCTTGACACAGTCTTCTTCTCGTTAATTAATTACACCCTGACATTTGTTTTTTTTTTGGCCTTACTGTGCTATGTTTATGTATACTTCACACCTGACACCCCCTTTACTCTAAACACCTCGTACAATATTTTATTGTACCTACAGGAGGTACATTATACGTACAGTTTACTGGTGTTTAATTATGCACTACAGTCCATCTGTTGCCTTGAAGCTCTTCTCGGCCGAGCTGTACTGCTGGTCCGCTGCTGCCTGGATCATCCACACCACAGGGCTGGCACTGCCATGAGTGCTGTTGGAGTTTATACGCATGTCCATCTGTCTGTGGCCTGGACAGCCCCATAAAGCCCCCAGCAGTCATGTGATCAGAAACTCAGTCTTGTGATCAGAAACTGCAGTCATGTGATCAGAAGCTGCAGTCATGTGATCAGAAATTGCAGTCATGTGATCAGAAATTGCAGTCATGTGATCAGAAATTGCAGTCATGTGATCAGAAACTGGTTGGAGATCTGGAGAATGAGTAGCACAAGCTGTGGACAGCAAAAGGTGAACCACCATGTCTGTTCACCTGTTCAGTCAGTAGTTTAAAGGAGTGTTTATTAAAGTGTACATACACCTTCTGTGTGTATGCAGTCAGAATGCAGTAAGTGTTGCTAAGACGTACAGAATCACATAGCATGAATATGACTTTGGCTGTTTCTGCAGGGAGAGATCCTCGCTGTGATTTTCCCATGATGGCACTGATGATGAAATTTGGTTGAAACTTTAGAGCTCAGTGGGAAGTTGATTTACTTATGAGCATTAAAGACAGACCAAGCAGAGAAACACTGTGCCTGAGTAAGCAAACCAAAGTCTGGACGAGAGAGGTTGAGACGCAGGACCAGGTGAGGAGGGCGAGACACAGGAGATGCAGGTGAGGAGATGAATGTTGATCGTTAGTTTCATTCCCCAAGAACAGCAAGAGGGAACTAGAGATGGTAGCAGGGAGAAGCAAACCAGCTTCCCAAATCTCTCGCAGAGGAAATGAGGCTCTTTATCCCTCTTCCTTAATGTGTGTGTGTCTGTGTGTGTGTTTGTTTCTGGGATGGAGACACACAAAAGTAGTCTCTGAGAGTGTAAGAGAGAGATAGCGCTCGTGTGTGTGTGTGTGTGTGTGTGTGTGTGTGTGTGAGAGAGAGAGAGGGGGGGGGGGGGGATTACCGTGTGTTTAATAAAAGGTCTCAGCTCTTTTGAGGTAGATGAAGTAGTGGTGTGATCACAGGTTGAAGTAACAAGCCAGGGCCTCTTCTCAGATCCTTCTCTCTTTCCTTCCCCCCCCCCCCCCCACTTGCTGAGTATAATGTGGTTGGGCTGCCACGTTCTGTACTGGTCAGGCTACCTCGTTCTGTACTGGTCAGGTTGCCTCGGTCAGTGCTGGGTCAGGCTGCCTCGGTCGGTGCTGGTCAGGCTGCCTCTGTAGGTGTTGGTCAGGCTGCCTTGGTCAGTGCTGGTCAGGCTGCCTCAGTCAATGCTGGTCAGGCTGCCTCTGTAGGTGTTGGTCGAGCTGCCTCGTTCAGTGTTGGTCAGGCTGCCTCAGTCAGTGCTGGTCAGGCTGCCTCAGTCAGTGCTGGTCAGGCTGCCTCGGTCAATGCTGGGTCAGTGCTGATCAGGCTGCCTCGGTCAGTGCTGGTCAGTGCTGGCAAGCTCTGACCAACTCCTCTTTTTCTTCATGTTTCTGCTGCTCCTCTCTCCTGTAATAGCACCTGCAGCCCAACCCAGAATAACCTATCCTAACCCAGCTCAACTCAGCCTAACCCAGCCTCACCCAGCCCAAC
Organism: Electrophorus electricus; assembly: GCF_041902795.1. NCBI lineage: Eukaryota > Metazoa > Chordata > Actinopteri > Gymnotiformes > Gymnotidae > Electrophorus > Electrophorus electricus. The sequence goes on from NC_137504.1 coordinate 1,811,279, forward strand.
CCAATCTAACCCAGTCCAACCCAGATTTACCCAACCCAGCTTGACCCACCCCGACCCAGACTAACCCAGACTAACCCCGACTAACCCAGCCCAACCCAGCCTAGCAGCCAGGAAGGGGTGTAGCCTAAGCAGTCATCACTTACGCCTTCTCTAATCCTAATCCTAACTCTAACCGTGACCCCTGACCTGCACTCTGATCCTGAACCTTCACAATGACTGTGACTTGGTGCTAAGATGGCTCTTCAGATCAACACTTAGGTCAACTACTGATGAGTAGTCATAGCTCATTGTTAATTACCACATTGTTTACTTCCAATCCTCTGTCTACCCAGGTCAACTCACACTATCTAACCCCCTAAAAACAAAGAGACCAATACCTCCTCTACAGAATGGCCTCCCACCTCATATAAATGGGTGTTGCTGTAATCCTTTTTGGAAGAGTTCATTGTAATGCTACATTCATTTTTGTGGACCCAGAATGACTTTGCCCTCTGGATATTGTTCAAAACTCTTCTCACAGATTTTTATGATTGCTTACACACTAAAAAATAAATCCCAGTTAGCAAAACCTGACACTCAAGGAGGAAAAGATCTGCATAACTGTAAGAACATTTTCAGTTTCACATGTTTTGTAAAACACACACTTCTCTAGATCAGCCACAGAAAACTAACATGAGCTCACGTTGTCATTTCAAGGCAATGCCTTTCAAACACCTCACCTGTGAAGCAAAACACCTCATCTGTGAAGCAAAACACCTCACCTGTGAAGCAAAACACCACACCTGTGAAGCAAAACACCTCACCTGTGAACCAAAACATCACACCTGTGAACCAGTTGGTCAAACATGGCTGTCAGGTGTGCAGACACTTGGGTGCTTAATTGTAAAATCACTAATCAGGCATAAGCAGAATTAAAAAAAAAATCAATATATGTGTTTACTTGTCTTTAACAAAAATAGAAGACAACATTGTAGTAAGAGAACAAGGAGTGCAAAGATGAAGAAGAGAGAGGCTGGGTGTGGAGGAAGAAGAGTGAGGATGAGGAGGAGAGAGAGATGGACCTGAAGGAGGGTGTGGATGAAGAATGATTGCATTGTAAAGCAGGTTTGAGAGAGAGCTCAGCCCAACCTCAGCAGATCCTGCCACAGCAGTAATCCAGACGGTTCAGATGGAGCACAGGTGAAAAACACCTTCTCTCTCCAGTAAAACCAGTCACACGTTTCTGACTACATGTACGACATCGCTGCGGTTTGGTACCCGTTCAGTGGCTTCCATGTTTGATGTCTTGTACACTGTCTGGGACACTTTAAGTGTGTTTTGATTGGTCTACATGGGACTGTGGGTGGAGAACATGGAGGAGGAAAGGCGGCATGTTCTTAAAGGAACAAGAGCACCACAGTAAACCCGGTTTGGCCAGTAATGTGATACACCTCAGGAATTCATACGAATGCCCTCAATGACCACATGGTTTTCAATAACAGCTTACCTGGTTTCTCTATCAACACTGAGGTGAATCCTTAAAAATATCACAGATGAAACAACTCTACCAAGTGCCATTTGGAGTAAAACACCTGGGGCATGAACATTTGCAGGTTAGTGATGTTCACTTCAGCACTGGTCACTCAACACTGAACCTTTAACACCAACATTTACAGTAGGCCTGAACTCAAATACATAGTGTGGTCTTATTAATTCAGAAGTTTTTGCAAATGGGTGCTGATGTAATCCTGCCTGAATATGTCTTCATAGACAATCCTCCTTACTCACGCCACAGTGGAGGTCTGTGATCAAACTGATCCAGGATCAGTGCAAGGATGGCATCACCTTTTGAGAAGACTCATGTGATGTGGAAGAACTGATATGGCCAGGGGAAGGGTTTTTGTTTATGCTTTTTTGTCCACACATGTCTTTTCTGTGTTTATGAACTGAATTTTGTTTGGAATATGTTCCATTCTGATTTTCAGTGCAAAATGCAAACTTCTGGAAATACATGGATGTACTGTTCGGTTTTTATAGTGTGGAGAGAAATAAAAGTGTTAAGTGTTCAGCACTGGTCTTGTGCATTTTGTGGTTAATATATTCACATACTTTAACAATATCTGTGGGGGGAAATCTAACTCAGACTTTCTTATCAAAGCAGAAATGTTCAAAGTATTTTAGAATGAGCGCAGCAGTGTGTAACTGGCTCTATATGAATCAAATCATATGAACCATATAGGTGCCATATGGTGGCAAATTTGGGTTTTTATCAATTATTGTAGTTTTGAATTAAGTGTTTCATTTTGCCAAAGATCTGAAGTGCTCTGCTAGTTGTGTGGTTGTGTGAATTGTGTGTAGTGTTTTGAGCACTGTTTTCAAAATTGTGCTTAAATGGTTGTAAAAAAAAAACCCAAAACTATAATTGGTTATTTGCACATGATTCTTTAAGCTACAAATAAGCAAAAATGTGAAGTGTCTCATGATTGGAGGAAACAAATGCGACATGTCTGATGATTGGAGGAAAACTGCAAGGCTTTTAAGGAAAAATGTCATTGTTATGGGTCTATGGGTGTATGTGGTGTGTACAGGTGTGTGGTCGTGTTATGATTTCTGTGTGTGCGTCTGTGTGTGTGTGTGTGTGTGTGTGTGTGTGTGCGTGGTATGTACAGGTGTATGATCGTGTTGTGGTTTCTGTGTGTGTGTGTGTGTGTGTGTGTGTGTGTGCGTGGTATGTACAGGTGTGTGATCGTGTTGTGGTTTCTGTGTGTTTGTGTGTGTGTGCATGGTTTGTACAGATGTGTGATCGTGTTTTGGTTTCGGTGTGTGTGTGTGTGTGCATGGTATGTACAGATGTGTGGTCGTGTTGTGGTTTCTGTGTGTGTGTGTGTACGTGGTATGTACAGGTGTTTGGTCGTGTTGCGGTTTCTGTGTGTGTGTGTGTGTGTGGTATGTACAGGTGTGTGGTCGTGTTGCAGATTTTGTGTGTATGTGTGTGTGTGTGGTATGTACAGGTGTGTGGTCTTGTGGTTTCTGTGTGTGTGTGTGCGTGGTATGTACAGGTGTGTGGTCATGTTGTGGTTTCTGTGTGCGTGTCAGTGTGTGTGGTATATACAGGTGTGTGGTCGTGTTGTAGTTTCTGTGTGTGTGTGTGTGTGTGTGTGTGTGTGTGTGTCTGTGTGTGATATGTACAGGTGTGTGGTCGTGTTGTGGTTTCTGTGTGTTTGTGTGTGTGTGTGTGTGTGTGTGTGTGTGTGGTATGTACAGGTGTGTGGTTGTGTTGTGGTTTTTTGTGTGTGTGTGCATGGTATGTACAGGTGTGTGGCTTTGTTGTGGTTTCTGTGTGTGTGTGTGCGTGGTATGTACAGGTGTGTGGTTGGGTTGTGGTTTCTGTGTGTGTTTATGTGTGTGTATATAGAGCTGAGATCCCATTGAAGCGAGTCTGACGTCATGGCTAAAAATGGTGTTGGATCTGAGAGTATAACAGGTTAATGAGATGCTTTGTGTCTTTTTTTAAACCTTTAACGGCTTTGGTTCTAAATCCAACTACAGGCCTTAGCAGCTTTCAGCTGTGTGCAGCTGTACACCAGCTCAGAGGACTGACTCACCCTGGATGACTGACTCAGGCCCGTTATGAGACCAGCTCAAATAGAGACGATAGTGTGTACTTCTGCACGTGTCGTGGAGCTGCTGTGAAAAGAGCAGAAGACTCCAGTCAGCATCTTCAAGAGCGCTCCGTTCTTGACATTTTCCACATTTTTCTCCATCCCGGTTGGATGAACATGCAAATTTCAGATCTTACTTTTTTTTTTTTTTTTTTTTTTACCCCATTTCATTTCATATTTTATTTATTTACATTTGAAAGTCACACTAGTGTCACACTACTGCGGAGTCAGGAGGCGGGACAGATGTGGGTGTGACAGATTTTTTATACTCGAACATATGTATAAAACAAAACAAAACATCCAGGAACTGGTTTACTTTTGGATTTCTCTCCTCGGCTGTGCATTCAGGAGCAGGGCAGTATATGGACCCGCTCTGTCTCTCTCTCTCTCTCTCTCTCTCTCTCTCTCTCTCTCTCTCTCTCTCTCTCTCTCTCGGTGCACCCTGTAACCCACTGAGAGAAAAGTTGGCATTCAAGTAGGCTGCTGTTAACGACACAGGTACAACCGTTATTTCTTTCCCTGCTGGTTCAGGATATCTCTCCTCCACACTACCAGGCCGAGATTTGTTCCAGCGGACTAGATAAGGGAAGTGACAAAGGTCTGTTACCTGACCACCATGGCGAGGTGGTCAGGGCCAGGGCTGGCAGTTCATGAGTATTTCAGCATTTAAGCTCTTTTATTCGGGCAGAAACGTATCTTGTCGATTTACTGCTATAGTGGTTCTCTATCGTTATGATGTCACCACTGTGACTGTGTCAACAGCTATAACGCTTTTATGATGTCACCACTGTGACTGTGTCAACAGCTATATACGCTTTTATGATGTCACCACTGTGACTGTCAACAGCTATACACGCTTTTATGATGTCACCACTGTGACTGTGTCAACAGCTATATACGCTTTTATGATGTCACCACTGTGACTGTGTCAACAGCTATATACGCTTTTATGATGTCACCACTGTGACTGTGTCAACAGCTATATACGCTTTTATGATGTCACCACTGTGACTGTCAACTGCTATATACGCTTTTATGATGTCACCACTGTGACTGTCAACAGCTATACACGCTTTTATGATGTCACCACTGTGACTGTGTCAACAGCTATATACGCTTTTATGTCACCACTGTGACTGTGTCAACAGCTATATACGCTTTTATGATGTCACCACTGTGACTGTGTCAACAGCTATATACGCTTTTATGATGTCACCACTGTGACTGTCAACAGCTATACACGCTTTTATGATGTCACCACTGTGACTGTGTCAACAGCTATATACGCTTTTATGATGTCACCACTGTGACTGTGTCAACAGCTATATACGCTTTTATGATGTCACCACTGTGACTGTCAACAGCTATACACGCTTTTATTATGTCACCACTGTGACTGTGTTAACATGGATAGGTGTCCTGACACACGTCAGCCAGCACAGTCACTGACTGCAAGGTGAACCCTACGAGCTAGTTTGGAACACAACCACTGATCCTCGTTTCATGCACTGGTTATATCGACTTTGGAATTAGGAACGTTGGACGATGGCTTGATGCCGGAAGAGTTTCTGGGTGGGAATATTGTTTTAGGCATTGGATGCATGGCTGCATTTCTCTCTCTGTCTGCTCTCATTCTGATTTAATTACACTCCTCTCTCTCTCTCTCTCTCTCTCTCTCTCTCTCTCTCTCTCTCTCTCTCTCTCTTGCTCTCTCTCTTTCTCTCTGACAAGGAGTGCAGCTTAGGGATGCCATGATACTATTTTTTCTATACCAGTCCGATACTGATATATTTTGAATATTGCCTGATATTGGTATGGATCCGTTGTTTTTTCACTGGAGCTGTTTGAATGATACTTAGATTGTTGGCAGTTTGCAGTTTCTTTTTTGTGTGAGATGTATTATATTGACTATATTGTACAGATATAATATATAGATAGGACAAACCTAAATGATAAAATAAGAAAAAAACTTTATTTACAACACTAAAGCAGTTTATTCCTATATTGCCATGTCACTACCTGCTTGGTTCTCAGCTGGTGTGTACTCACTTCCAGCACACACACTCACTCACACACACACACACACACACACACACACACTCACACTCACTCACACACACACACACACTCACTCACACACACACACACACTCACTTCCAGCACACACACACACACATACACACAACGTCTGCGCAGTATGGCTGCCTTACTCACTGAATCCTGAATTTTACACTATAGTTTGTCTGCATTTTTTTCCCTCAGTACTGAACACAACTGTAAATGATCTTATAAATCTTGACCTTATAATTCTTCTTGTAAATTTCAGCTATAAATCGCTACAAACACACAGCAGGCACTGAGTGAGCAGACAGAGAGGCTACCTGTACCCGTGTGCTAGTGCTGGCCATCACGTGTGCTAGTGCAGGTCGTCATGTGTGCTAATGCAGGCCGTCATGTGTGCTAGTGCAGGTCGTCACGTGTGCTAGTGCAGGTCATCACATGTGCTAGTGCAGGTCATCACGTGTGCTAGTGCAGGTCGTCACGTGTACTAGTGCATGTCATCACATGTGCTAGTGCAGGTCGTCACGTGTGCTAGTGCATGTCATCACGTGCTAGTGCAGGTCGTCACGTGTGCTAGTGCAGGTCGTCACGTGTGCTAATGCAGGGATGTTTGCAGTTGAACATTGACTGAAGTGCTAATGTGTAGAAAGTAGCTGGGATTTGCTTTTTCAGGCTGGAAAAGTATCAGTTAGGTTCCGTTAAAACACTTTTTTGCTGATATTAATGTGTCAGATCAGTGCCATCTCTAATTCAGATCTTTTCAAGGAAATATGGCTGTGTCAAAGTCATAGCTGCTCTGGGGAAACTGGCCTTTACATCATATGGTCACAGAAATGAGAGACTTAATGGAGCAGAGAGACTAGCTGGAGTAGAGAATCTCTAGGTTCAGTCCGTTCTTTGGGGAGTGTGGCCCTCACAGTTGGTTTGCTAATTATGTGTGTGAGTGGGTGATGATGTCTGTGTGTGTGGACTCCAGCAACAGTCTGTCATGCTCACAAAGCTTGGAGGTGTCTGATTAAGGAAAGAGGCAGATGCAGATGTCAGTGAGAGGATACTTCCTTTTTGTGCCAGCTTCTTAGAAATGGTTTTATTGATCTAAACCTCCAATAAATGTTTCTTTAATGGACGTGTTTCTGTTAAGTTGACCCTGTCCCATGCATTAACAGGAGGAGGCATCGCTGAACAAGACTTGCCACGTGTTGTGTTGCATAAAAACCACAAAGTTAAAACTACTAAAATAAGGCTAAAAGAACAGCATACATCCTGAAGGAGGAAACAGGTCTGCATGATTAACAGAACACCTGCAACAAAGCAGGCAGAGAACTTCACCCAGCCTGCCCAGGGCCACATGCAAGCGCAAATTTGTAAGGACATCCTTTGTTGTCCAGTGCCACACACGGCTAATCAGAAACAGTGCCAGCGTTAGGCCCGTTTTAGGCGTGATGCTGTTTCAACAGAATCAGTAGGGCGGCGTCAACGTTTTGTCTCACGTGCTCACATTACACCAGTCCATCGACTATGGCACCCCAGCCGGGACCATAAATAAGGTTTATTTAGCACCGAAACCTGAGGCCACACTGATGACAGCCTGTGTCTGCTTCAGCCTGGAGAGACGTACTGGTGGAGGAGTGGGAACAATCGTGAACAGTGCCGCAGTGTGACAGCAGCCAAGCCAAGGGGCAGCTTTGACACCAGGGGCATTAGAGTTTCCGTCTGAGTAACGAAGCTAAACTAAAAGAGAGCTGGAGAGAGAGAGAGAGAGAGAGAGAGAGAGAGAGAGAGAGAGGGAGAGAGGGAGGGGGGGGCAAGGGGAAAATAGAAGGAAAACCAGATTGCGGTGGGAGGGGGATGAGTGGATGAGAGGAAAATAGAATGAAAGTAAACAAACACAGAGACAAACATTTTCCCTGCTAACGAGCTATTTAACGAGCAAGGCTTCCCACGCGTACTTAGATCACATAATGTAAGCATGAAGTTGCTTTTGTGACTGTGTCTCTGTTGGCTGCCGCTCTGACTGTAGGACAGTGAGCCAGGGAGGGAGAAAACAGTGCGATGAAGAGGAGGAGGAAGATTATGGTGACACATCTAACAACAGTGGACTCAGAGAAGAAGAGTTCTACTGTGCTTCAAGCCTCCAGTGCTTGGTAGATCTGGCGAAGGTGTCAGGTATGGTTCAAACAGGGATGTGATGGGTCAGAGCAGAGGTTAGAGGTGAAAGTGTTCTACCTGTTCTGAGCTCTGCGGCGGTTTCTTCTGCCCCTGTCAGACGCTCGTCCAAGGCTCGAGCTGCTGGGCTGTATTGTTCCTCAACACCATTTCTCACACTAATTCCACTCATCAGCTCTCTAAAACCATCCAGTCTTGCTGATGCTGGGGGTCAAATATAGGAACTGTTTGACTGACAGCTGGAGTTCAGTCTTCTGGATGTTAGTTTGGTATTGGGTCTGCTGGCAGATCCAGGTTCCTGGCATGCTGACAGATCCCCGGATGTATCGAGCTCCAGCTCTTCCTGATGGAGAAAAGGAACTTGCAAACCTCCAGATGTGCTGTTCGTGATTTTCCAAGAGAAGAAAAGAAAGAAAAGTGTGCCATGTAGTTTATTCCAGGCTCTCTCTTCCTCTGCCATGTTTTAGAAACCAGTCTTCCCTTGGCCTGATTTCCGAGAGAAGAACATTAAAACTTTGACTGTTCTTGTAACGGTGAACTTTCACAGACCTTTTTGTCTGTTTTTAAAAAGAACTTTTCTGTTCTGTTGCTGTCAGAAAGCTTAGTACAATGACCTTTACGACCAAAAGCTTCTCGCAAGGACCTTTACATCCGTGGCCCTTCGCACTCCTCAGAATACCAGAAAGAAAAGTTGCAGTGACACATGATTCTCTCCTTCTGAAAGCAGTAAGGCTTTTCTGTTGGAGGCCCACATGTGCTCTCGCTCAGTAGATAACAGAGGACAGCAAGGGACTGTGGGCCATTACAGGGTCGTTGACACCTGGTCTATTCAGTGGTTGCAGCGCGTCGTCTCTGTAGGTCGCTGGTGTGTCCTTCTGTGTTTCTGGTTGGGTGAATAGAGTTGAGCTGGTGAGGAATCTTACATCATTCTGAAGAGTGACAGGAAAGGTGCAGAGAATTCCCGTGTTTCTGGGTTTCTGTTGTTTTGGAGTAAATACATCAACACTTTTTCTCTGTGTCACCGTGTCAACTCTAACATCACTACTGCAACAGCAATACATGACCACTGCATCACTACTACATTACTATTGCATCACCACTGCATCATTACTACATCACTATTGCGTCACCAGTGTGTTGTGTTGTTTATGGTGGAGTTTGTGTGCATGTGTTTGTTAGTTAGTGTTTAGGTTTTTTTGGTTAGTGTTTTGTCTGTCCATCGCTTGTGATTAACATCCCTTAGTTTTTCCTGCTTGTGGAGTCCTTTTCCGTTTGCTAATTCTGATCAAAAGAACACTGCACATGGAATCGAACATTGTGTTCTCTGGTGAGTCTTCTCCAGTGACACTACAGTATGGTAGTAGCATAAAATGCTGGCCAAATGCTTATTAGTTATTTACCAAACAAGTGAGCTATGGCAGTGCACTCATCTCCAACTAGGACTCTGACTCGCTGACTCCTGTGCTTCTGGCAGCCTTGCTGAGAAATAATATAATGCTTTCAGGAAACCAATCCCTGACTGAACCTTGAAACCTTTGGATTGAAGCACATGACTAAAAACGCACGGCTAATTACATCGAGAGTCTCTTAGATTTGACGTCGGTCAGCATGAAGTGCATGAGAGGGCTAGCTGATCCTAACAGTATTCTGCTAGCCAATTATCACCAGAATGTGAAATAATCGTGACAATCCAAGTGTTTCACCTCTCTGGACAGAACGGGGCTCTAGATCCCTGACTTCCTGGTTTTAGTGTCACATGGAAACTAACTCGGGGTGGCTGGGTGGCTCTTGCACCGAGACCCTGAGCCTCCGTGATGTCTGGATTCCACACTTCTGAGTCTCCACATGGTGTGGCTGGCTGTCACACATTGATTGACAGTTGTTTGCTATTCTCGCCACATAGACACTGGTGTTTCAGTTCTCCATCTCTCACTATATTTCACTCAGTATTTGATCTCGCTTTCGTTTCCTTCTCATTTCTCTTTTTCCTTCCCTCTACTTTCATCCATTCCCATTCCCTTTCTGCACACTTCCTCCTCATTTGGCCTTTCTTCCCAAACGCTTCCCAGTTCAGCTCAGTGTTTCCTATCGCAATGCCCACGTCCATATTCCGCAGCTGCCTTCCTCCCGGAGCCCTTCTACACCACACACACATTCCGCACGTTCCCATCCCTTTCCAGGAGACGTGGGCTGAGGCCTGAATGCGGGACTTTAAGCGTTCTTTGATCCTCCAATTGGGTAGCGGGCGTCTAACCCCTGATGGATTTACTTTGCGACATCTGATTGCAGTTCAAAACGGTTTCCACGGGAGCCATTTCTATGGGAGGCGTTGCAGTCAGAGCACGACCAGCTGAAGAAAATTCGCGATGAGTCACCAGACCAAACACTTCCTACTTCTCACGTTTCCCTTTTGCCACTGCACTGATGTCATGCCAATGGATCAGTCAGCTATGCTGTGAGACCCCCCGAGCCCCTGCCCACCACCACTGACCTGGCCAAGCTTCCCCACCAGCACGGCTGTTGGGCGGACACGCGGAAGGTGGGTGCTCAGAGCTCAGAGTGCGCTTACGTCACCGGCCCGGACCCGCCGGAAGATCCGGCTCAGCAGCACAGAAGTGCTGATGTCATTTCCTCAGGTAACGGCTGGTGAGCAGGAAGGCTGCGATTTTTCGCCCGCTTTCCCAGTGAAAACCCCCTCGGGGAGTGAAGTTACAAATCCCATAAGCCAGAAACGCTCAACCCCCATCTGGAGCCTCACATTGCTGAAAAAGTAAAAAACACGAAGAGTTGTCTGTCTAAATTAATCTTTTAAATTAATTATTTTATCCTTCTTTTTATAGGCATTAGACTTTCAACACAACACACAGAATACAGGCTAAAAAATACTAACGTAAAAAAAAAAGCACCTAAAAATAAATAAACAAGAAAACAAATGCATAAATTAATTTTTTAAAAATCCAGTGGAAGATATTTAATCCCACCGAATTGGTCCCCTGTTAATCCGGTATAATCGTGAGTAGAGTTCGCTCATTGGTGCTGTAGAAGGCGGGGCTTATGTGGGCTGAACTGTATCCTCTGCTTTAAGAGGATAATGTGTAAAAATAATGAAAAATTGAGAAAAATCAATGTAATGACCCCTCACATACAAGTACTCTGCCTCCACACAGAGTGTGGAGATAGCCCTCACAGGCTTCCGTACATTGTACAGTTATTGAAGTTGTAATTCACTGATGAGACATTTGTCGCACTCTGAAATCATCTGATGCTCTGTTTGGGTTCAGCTGTTGACTTTCATAAATGACCAGTTTTTGTTATTCATCTGGGAGACCACTGGAAACATGGTTCAAGACAAGT